>NW_017670334.1:8455-170108 GCF_001879085.1 Nicotiana attenuata | reverse complement strand
CACAAAGAATTTTCATAACCATCAATATCATTTCCATCATATACAACAGCCCGCATACAATTTAAGTCACAACGATAATTGCCCACGACAAGTCACATACGATATTACCACAGTTGTTTTAATTGCATCAATCACGATTTCTTTCCATCATTTGTTACACAGCTTTTACCACATAAACACATTCACACACACATACTTGGTTTTTTGCCATTTACTTACACCATTATATCGGTAGACTTAACCAACAACGTTCAAGGCATATCAATCACAAGAATTCACAAATAGTCCACATAGATATCACATACCAAATACTCGTACACCAAACAAGGTGACTTTACAAAGGTCAAAGTTAGCCATACATACCTGGAATCGAATTTCCCTTTTTACTTCTACTTCGGCTCACCAACATCCTAGTACCGACAACCTAGTTCACAAGTTAACACATATATCTTAGAATTGAAGTTCACAATTACTACCCGAACTTATTTAGGTTATCAACCGCTCCTTTTGCAAGTCTATACTCCTACACAATTATTTTTACTAGATTGTAGGTATTAGAGAACATGCATGAATGTTTTCAATAATTATTTTCAAGAATCAATGCATAAGAATCCCTTTTGTTTAAATCTGAAAACCAATGAAAAAAGGCTGGATATTTTACCTGCAAGAACGGAGATGAAGACAATTGCTTGAAATTTCCCGGCCCGGGTGACTTTGACGAATCAAATTGATGAAGGTAGGACTTTCTCTCTCAAGAACTCTCTCTTCCCTATCTCTAGTTTGTTCAGAAAATATGTTAAAATGAGGGTTGGGGTGTTTAATTGAAGAAGGGGTCGGGTTTAATATTTAGAAGAAACAAATAGGAGCCCCGAGTCAGGTATGCGATCGCATTTGCGATCGCAAAGAAAAAATGCGGCACGCAGAATGGACCGCAAAAGTGCTCCAAGAATCTGATCCTATTGTCTGGGTTTGCGGCAGAAATGCGGTCCGCATACCCGTTCTGCAGTCGCATAATGCACCGCATAACTGCCCTTTACAAAATTCCAAGATGATTATGCGACGACTATGCGGTCCGCATATCAGTTATGCGATCGCATAATGGACCGCATTTTGACCTCAAATTTGACTAACACACTGACTCACTTTGCGATAGAAATGCGGTCTGCATACTTGATTTGCGACCGCATTCTGGACCGCATAATAGCACTTTTCTGGAAAACTTTGATTCTTGATTTTTTTAAAATGCTTAGATCAGTACAAAGGGTTTGAACCGCGACGAGTTTACACATTCCTAACACATACTCGGAACTGGACACTACGAGCTACTAGGTTTTGGGTACAAATTTTTACTGGGCCTTACATCCTCCCCACTTAAAATCATTCGTCCTCGAATGAGGATTTTGGAAATCAGTTGGTTTTGAAAACATGATATGCAAACTCCCAATTTTTGCTAACTTCCAAATTTTTAGAAAATTTTTTCCAGAGTTTCCTTTGTAATTACACTTATCTACCTGTCAGAGAGCCCCCGAAGCATATTTTCAAGCATCATTACACAATTCCTGTTATCCCTATAACTGGTATATAATTCATTACTTCAACACTTGCACATATTCAATCACTTGTTACATTTTTCACATAATTTAGTCACTTCAATGAGTCCCATACAATTTAACCACTTCAACATACTATATGCATTTCAACTTATCATTACCAATCTACACTACCATTAACCATCCACTTATTACGAAACTTTCATTTACCAAAAGGTGTTGCACATGACTCAAATATTCACAACACATACAATTCTTGCACAACTTGAGGAGTTACAATAGTAAAGCATTTAGAAAGAAAAGATGGGGTGTCTTTGCACCAAGTTGGACATAATATCAGTTTGCTTAGAGATAAGAGTTCGCACGATTACTACTAGACTTATTCAAACAGGTGGGGATATTTTTCCTTCATTTCATTTTTTGCTTCCCATGTGGCTTCCTCAACTCGTTGACTTTTCCATAATACTTTAACTGAAGCAATTTCCTTATTCCTCAATTTGCGGACTTGCCTATAAAGAATAGCAACGGGAACTTCTTCATACGATAACTTTTCATTAACCTCGATAGTCTCAACTGGCACGATGGTGGATGGATCTCCAACCACTTTCTTTAACATAGACACATGGAACACCGAGTGGACTAATGACATTTCAGGGGGCAATTCCAGCCTATAAGCCACCTGCCCTATCCTTTGAGCGATCTGATACGGCCCGACATACCTAGAACTCAACTTCCCTTTCTTCCCGAATCGCATGACTCCTTTCATAGGAGATACCCTCAAGAACACCTAATCATCAACTTGAAACTTCAATTCTCTTCGACGAACGTCCGCATAGGATTTCTGGCGACTCTGAGCAGTTTTCATCCTTTCCTGAATGACCTTAACTTTTTCCATAGCCTGGTGCACGAGATCTGGCCCTATCAATTCTGCTTCACCCACTTCAAACCATCCAATCGGAGACCTACAACTCCTTCCGTACAATTCCTCAAATGGGGCCATCTGAATACTAGCATGAAAGCTGTTATTGTAAGCAAATTCTATAAGTGGCAAGTGATCATCCCAATTACCTTTGAAATCCAAGACACAAGCTCGCAATCTATCTTCAAGCGTCTGAATACTCCGCTCCGCTTGACCATCAATCTGCGGATGGAAAGTCGTGCTGAGATTCACCTGGGTACCCAAACCTTGCTAAAATTTCTTCTAAAAACTAGCTGTGAACTGGGCCCCTCGATCTGAGATAATAGACAGCGGAGTTCCATGAAGCCTTACTATTTCCTTGATATACAACTGAGCATACTGTTCTGCAGTATCGGTGGACTTGACTGGCAAGAAGTGAGCTGATTTCGTGAGTCAATCCACTATTACCCAAATTGAGTCGAACTTGCGCTGAGTGCGAGGTAACCCTACCATGAAGTCCATGTTGATCATCTCCCATTTCCACATTGGTATTTCCATAAGCTGAGTTAACCCACCGGGCCGCTGATGCTCAGCTTTTACTTGCTGATAATTTGGTCATTTAGATACAAAGTCCGCCACACCCCTCTTCATACCGTTCCACCAATTAATTTCCTTGAGATCATGATATATTTTTGTAGAACCTGGGTGCACAGAATACCTGGAATTATAAGCCTCCGCCATTACCCTCTCCCGAAGATTATCCACATCTGGAACACATAGACTACCTTGACATCGCAATACGCCATTATCGCCGCCGAGTGAAAATGCCGAAGTCTTGTTATTCAAAACCGCCTCCTTCATCTGTGCCAATGCTGGATCAATAAACTGCTTTTCCTTGACTTCCGCTACAAGTGACGATTCTGCTCCATTATGCACCGTAACATTCCCCTCGTCTGAGGTCGAAATACAAACCCCTACACTGGCCAATTGATAAACCTCCCGAGCCAGGGGCCTCTGATCCGCCCCCAAATGAGCCAAACTACCCATAGACTTCTGACTGAGAGCGTCGGCCACCACATTCGCCTTTTCTGGATGGTACAAAACATTCATATCATAATCCTTGAGCAATTCTAACCACCGTCGCTGCCTTAAATTCAACTCCTTTTGCTTGAACAAATATTGGAGACTCTTGTGGTCTGAGAACACATCCACATGGACCCCATAAAGATAATGCCGCCATATTTTCAAAGCAAACACAACTGCCGCACGCTCCAAATCATGCGTCGGATAATTCTTCTCGTGATTCTTGAGTTGCCTTGAAGCATACGCTATAACCTTCCCATGTTGCATCAACACATACCCCAAACCGACCCTGGAGGCATCGCAATAAACCACAAATCCTTCCGTGCCTTCTGGCAAGGTCAATANATCATGTATTGGTTAGAGGCATTCTAATGGTTAATCATGATGCTTCGGGGAGAAAGACAAATGACACTCCTATTCACCCAAGGAGGTGTAATACCAAGGGTAGCAAAACTCCCCTCACATGAAAATGATATAGTCAATTATTCTAGAAGTTGAGTGAGAAGAAAGCCACGTAACCCATCCAATCCGACCCATTTAAGACCTTGGAAAAAAAAGGGGACGCACTTTGCTTTGAAACCATGGCAATATAAGCTTGAACTTAGGGGAAATAATTACTTTTGGAACCCACGTTGCCCTAGAAGATCGATAACAATGGCGAGAAAGTATTTTAAAACCATTACGAGTTGGTATGAAACAAGACCTCAAAGTGCCCACATGGATAAGTTCGAAATAATGAGACGTCTTAATGCATTTATCGAGGAGAAGTAACCTGGGTTATCTAGTTACATGGATAAGCAGAGCAGGTAAATGGTTGTTAGAAGAACATCTACAAAGAATACCAGTAATATTTATTTATTCTAACAAAAGGGATATGCCCCCTTCCTTAATGCTACAAGACTTCCTCTTTGATGCCATGAAACGTAAATGAATTTTACAATGAGAGTTATCAGATGAAATAGATAGTAGTGTAGCAAAACTAATCAGCACCATTTGGAACCAACAAGCTTAAACTAAGTCGAAGATATTAGAAGTCCATAGTAAAGGGGGATTTAACTACTTTCGGTGTCCTTTTAGAAAAGGGTACTTGTAGAGTATAAAATGAGGTGAATTAAATCGAATCGTATAGTTGGATGACTAGTCAAGACATTGAGATAATATCGCATTGAAGATTACGGGTAAACAACACACCATGCAAGACAAATGAAAAGAAAGTGAAAGAGCCTTCTGGAAGTAACCTTTACATTGTAACATGTAACCACTAGGAATGGTGGTAGTATAAAGCGATTACGAGAAGCTACATTTCTGAAAGAAGATCTCTGTATGAAGTCACGTGATGTATTGCTCTAGAATTCAAAATAATCCAATTATGTTTAGCAACTCTACTTCATAATGAAGCACTACAGCACACTTCTACACAACCAGCTATTACAAGCCACATTGGGAGATGCTATAAGACTTGACTGAGAGAAAGGCTTTGACATATGAATGTGTTACTAGGTGTATTTCTCCTTGGCCAACCCAAAACCAAAAGCAAGACTTAGACTGATAAGCAGGTCATTGGACTAGCACAAGTGTAGATAATCCATTATCGGAAAGAGATCATTCAATTTCAGTAATTGATGCATGCTATCAACCCTTGATGAACTTGAAGTGATATGAGAACCCAATGAGATAGTATGGAATAATCATAGAGGGTTTGCAGATGTTCATAATGAGTTCTTCATGGATTTTCACTTGAGAACTACCCAAATGCTAATGAAATACAGAAGAACATGAGAAACAGGCGTTGTGCTATAATAACCCCCAAAGGTGTGCTTGGTCTTGACGGAGAGCCTAGTAAGGGTCCTTACGAGACAGAAAGTGTTACAATGACTCATAGAAGGATATGTTCTCTCATGGCTATCGAACAAGTGTGGGGAAACTAGCACAATGAATTTACTAACTAAAGAACACAATGAACACATGTTTTGGAGGTGTAAAGAGAAAGTAAACATTTGTTATGAGCTGGACATGCTTCTGCAATATTAACTCCCAACTGCAATATACGACCATGCCACGGGCAACCACAATACTAGGACAAAGTGAGCCACTTATCGCGGGATGTCCCAAGTGGACACGAAAGTTATGGCGACACAAGATCTTCCTATGATGTGGATGTGAGGATCTCAATTTTCAGAGAGACTTTATGCACACGGTGACCATTTCGATTGACATGCACTCATGTGAGGTGATAAGGTATGCTCTTATGTTACTAGGCAGCGAGAAGCTTTCATGATGATATTCGCAAGAGAGTAGATTTACTATTCAAACCATATAAGCCATATACACAACTGAGTAAAAGAGTGACTCGAGAAGGATCGCAACGCTGGGATGCTTTGCATGGAACTTGACACCACATAGGTAAACTTTACGACGGTGCATGTATATGCACAAGCGAGTAGATTTTGTCCATTTAAATGACAAGATTCTGTAAGGAATTCATCGGATATAGTCCCTTGGTGAGAATTTAGGAAAAGCAAGTGGGAAGTATCAATCCTAGAGTTATAACTCAATTCAAGGTCATAATTATAGAACATAATTCCACAAGAATGTAAATAAGAGAATTCATAATAGAGTGGATTCACGAATAGTGCGTCTCGTTCAAAGAGTCGATACACGCAATGTTTTGTCATTCAACATCTTATTAAGACCATGTTTATGAGAACTCTTCAATATGGATGTACATATACAATGAGTAGAAATTTTTATTTGACTCACTTAATGACGTTAAGTTGATAGGGCAATAGCTTAATGGATACCCCTCGACTCCACATCCCTAACGTACGTAGGTAACATACTGATATACTACACGATCTGATGGTGTAGAGACATCAATAGGGACAAGGACACCCCCCCTCTTAGCAATTTGTTTTACCAATCCATCCACAACTCACTACATTATCCTAACAAGTCCTTGGGCAATCCACTCGGACTCAATGGTGGGATCAATCCCTCCTTACATGCTTCAAATGTATCAAGGTTACCAATCTTGAGAATAAGACTTAGAGAGGAAATCATCTTCCTAACTTGAGCTCTATCGCACGATTGGAGTATCAAAGAAGGGTGAAATTCCTAAATGTCCGAATAGCCTCCAACTTATAGATGTGGTCGACTACACACCGATAAGAAGGACTCTACTAGACATGGCTCTGAGACATCCTAGGACACTTTAAAACCTTAGGCTCTGATACCAAGTTTGTCACGCCCCAAAACCGAGGGACATAACCGGCGCTCAACCGGGTAGCCCCAGTCAAGCGGACCTGGGTGCCTTTCCTATCCCACGTGTTACCCCGTGTTTTCATTACTCATTAATCAAAGGAAATATACATTTATGATTTAAACACCCTTTTACGAATATACATAACATACATGGTTACTTAGCATGGTTTACAAGTTATACTGCCCAAATATACATAAGTGCATAGCCCACGTTTCCTGTCTACGGAGCCTCTAAGGATACAAATGAGTTTTACAATACTTGCCGGTAACAAGGCTCCGGCTATACCTTACACAAATACCAAAAATAAGACTCCGGGAAGAAAAGCGGCATGAGCCACGCAGGGCCCCGAGAGGAAAGGGGCTCACCAATTCAGCTGACGGGAAGTGAAGGAGTGCTACTGTCGGTGGACTGGAGTACCTGCTATAGATCCACCTACACACATAATACGAATGTAGCGCCCCGGCAAAAGGGACGTCAGTACATTTGAATTGTACTGGTATGTATGAACAAACCTTACCCCAAGTAAAATCAAACAATACACAAGTAACGAACAGTAATAGAATCAACGATCAAATGCACATGAAAGGAACAACCAAAGTCAAACAAGTTTCACAATCTATCCTTTTCCCCTTTCAACATCATTTCATCACATCACTGATTTCACAACTTTCACTTATGTTCATTTCAATAGTGATTTCGATCACTTTTCCACCCTTATTACCTCGGCCACCCTTATCACCACAACCCACACCTTATTACTTCGTGTTGCGGCGCAACCCGATCCCACCGAACAATCACATTTCACACAACAACAACAACAAATCACAAAGAATTTTCATAACCATCAATACCATTTCCATCATATACAACAGCCCGCATACAATTTAAGTCACAATGATAATTGCCCACGACAAGTCACATACGATATTACCATAGTTGCTTCAATTGCATCAATCACGATTTCTTTCTATCATTGGTTACACAGCTTTTACCACATAAATACATTCACACACACACACACACACTTAGTTTGTTGCCATTTACTTACACCATTATATCGGGAGACTTAACCAACAACGTTCAAGGCATATCAATCACAGGAATTCACAAATAGTCCACATAGGTATCGCATACCCAATACTCGTACACCAAACAAGGTGACTTTACAAAGGTCAAAGTTAGCCATACATACCTGGAATCGAATTTCCCTTTTTACTTCTACTTCGGCTCACCAGCAGCCTAGTACCGACAATCTAGTTCACAAGTTAGCACATATATCTTAGAATTGAAGTTCACAATAGCTACCCGAACTTATTTAGATTATCAACCGCTCCTTTTGCAAATCTATACTTCTACCCAATTCTTTTTACTAGATTTTAGGTATTAAAGAACATGCATGTATGTTTTCAACTTTTATTTTCAAGAATCAATGCATGAGAATCCCCTTTTTGTTTAAATCTGAAAACCAATAAAATAGGGCTGGGTATCTTACCTGCAAGAACGGAGATGGAGACAATTGCTTGAAATTTCCCGGCCCGGGTGACTTTGAAGAATCAAATTGATGAAGGTAGGACTTTCTCACTCAAGAACTCTCTCTTCCCTCTCTCTAGTTTGTTCAGAAAATATGTTAAAATGAGGGGTTGGGGTGTTTTATTGAAGAAGGGGTCGGGTTTAAAATTTAGAAAAATAGAAGCCCCGAGTCAGGTATGCGATCGCAAAGAAGAAATGCGGCCCACATAATGGACCGCAAATGTGCTCCAAGAATATGACCCTTCTGTCTGGGTTTGCGGCAGAAATGTGGTCCGCATACACGTTCTGCGGTCGCATAATGCACTGCATAACTGTCCTTTGCAAAATTCCATGATGATTATGCGACGACTATGCGGTCCGCATATCAGTTATGCGATCGCGTAATGGACCGCATTTTGACCTCAAATTTGACTAACACACTGACTCACTTTGCGATAGAAATGCGGTCCGCATACTTGATTTGCGACCACATTCTGGACCGTATAATAGAACTTTTCAGGAAAACATTGATTTTTTTTATTTTAAATACTTAGATCAGTACAAAGGGTCCGAACCGCGGCGAGCTTGCTCGCCGTGAAGAATTTTACACATTCCTAACACATACTCAGAATTGGGCACTACGAGCTACTAGGTTTTGAGTACAAATTTTCACGGGGCCTTACAAAAATGATAGAAACGCATAAACAGTGGCACGAGAAGTTTTCATTTGCTCTATTGGGATATCGCACCACAGTCCGCACATCAACCGGGGCAACCCTCTATTTGCTAGTTTATGGTACAAAGGCTGCATTCCCGCTGATGTAGAAATTCCTTCCCTAAGGATCATACAGGAAGCTGAGCTTGACGACGCATAGTGGGTGAAGAGTCGTTATGAACAACTAGCTCTTATATATGGAAAGAAAATGAATGCAGTTTGCCATGTTCAACTTTATCAGAACAGAATGTCCAGAGCCTTCAACAAAAGAGTCAAGCCAAGATAGTTCACACCGGGGCAGTTGGTGTTAAAGAAAATTTTTCCGCATCAAGACAAAGCCAAAGGGAAATTCTCTCCCAACTGGTGTCACACCTCTTTTTTTGCAAATACACCCTGTGAAGGGTATAATAAAGGAGTTTTTCCAATTAAAGGGCAATCGAAACGGGATTCGTTTATTAAGAAGTTCAGAGTCGCCACTTGGGAGATTTATGGTGTCCCAAGTCACCGGTTTGAATCCCGAATCGAGGAAAGGGTTTGACTTTGTTTAACAGTCGCAAACCAGAAATCCGGGTAAGGAATTCTGTTAACCCTGGAGAAGGTGTTAGGCATTCCAGAGTTCCGTGGTTCTAGCACGGTCGCTCAACTGTCATATTTGGCTTAAGTCTGATTTTAATTCACATGAAATGCACCCGGATCCTCGACACCTCTTATTCAACGTTTTGGGATTTGGATTTGGGTCGCATGAAATGCACACCCGTAGTTAAGAAGGTAATATTAAATTACGCACCTAAAGCAACTACGCGTTTTCAAGTTTGCGAGGGCCATGCAAATTCAACTAAATGGCACGCCTCGATTTCTAAGGATCAAAAAATTAATTAAGCGAGGGCCATGCATTTTGTGATTTTATTCAGCACGGCACGCCTCAATTCCAATTTTTAAAGGAAAACTCAGACTAAACTTTGAGGGCCATAAATTGTACGTTTGGCTAATATGGTCCCCCTCAAATCATCAAAGGACTAATGTGAAGATAGTACCATATAACATCCATTCAAAATTCCTAACCACTTAAAGAGAATCCGTATTGGCCTGTTATTATTATAGCTACTCACATGAATAGTCTGAGCCCATTGTAAACGGGTGAAAGCATACAGTAAAATCATAAAAGAATCCCTCTCAGTAGCAGACCACTCTTTCATGGGAGTACCACTTTCAAATATAAAAATCACCTCTTCTATACCTTACTCTTTAGGAAAATTCAGGTCATGGAACGTATGTAATAAACAGTGACTCAAGTTCATACAACAAAGATAGCTCAAAGGTTGCTAGCAACTTGTGTAAGAAGCTCTCAAAACAGAATAATGCAACTCATGGAAAACTAAAGACAATAAGCTAGCTATTTCACTTCTCAGAACATATGATCACTCTTGATAGCAAAAGAATCTAAGCACAGATTGCTATATGTTTCCAAAGAACAACAGAACAATTCAGGCACTGACGGGCAGACGTACAACCCCAACAGAAAAGATATCAAATCGTCCATCATAAACCCATTTCAAAGAGAGGAAGACAAACGACGCTTTCTGAAAATTGCACACGAATGCACCAGGTCTGGTAGACAATTGCCAAATCAAACAACCATAGCTAGACAGGTAGACTGCCCAGCTAACCAAAACCAATGCGAGCCCCAAAAGTACAGAATTTGCATTAAAAAGAACTGGGCAGATTTGCTTCTTAAATAATGCAAAACAAAGCAAGTGTTAAATAGCCTAATAATTCTAACAACTGCCCAAATTCAGAAGATATGGACATTGGAAATGCGACTAAATGCAGTAACGTACACTCAATACCTTCACAAACATATGTGATGAACACAGAATCACATGCAAGTTGTAGGAAAACCAACTGAACTATGTTAACCACAGATCTTATACCTTCGCGTCAACACCAAACAACTAACAAGGAATTTGTTTCCAAACTTAAATGGATAAGGGCCTGTTTCAATGATCTTAGCAACAGAACCTCAAACACTAGAACCTTAACAGGTCATTAACATTAAAATGATGAGGACAGCTTCAAACACTAAATCACTTTAAGCACACAAGACAGACTTTAGCATACTCAAGCTAATCAACTAATGAACAGAGGACTCCGAAATCATTCTCATGAAAGCCTATTCAAACAGAAACTAATAACACCTCAAATGCATTGCTTCATACTCATACTGTCATGTTCAGAATCAAGCAAAACCATGATTCAACCTCCAAGTTTCAACAAACAAGAGCAGCTTTACGTTAACAAACCAACTAACCACAACAGGGAAACCTTGCGAATATTAGGAGAACTCGTCGACCTAAAACTAACAGTAATGTGACACCCTTCAGGAATCCATACGATCACAAAGCTGAACGCAATAGTTCATTTTAAACGATAAAATCTCGACTCAAATGATAACTCGACCCCCAAAATAACAGTTACAGCACACAGGGAATAGAAGACGAACACTCAAACCAGCTCTTATTGAATGAACGCACTCAATCGCATCACACCAGTGAAAAGAGATTCATCAGCATGAAACAATGTATCAAACATCATTTTCGAATACGAATCGAAACTAAATGATAATTCCAAGTTCAACTCCTATACGAAATTTGAGCAGAGAAAACACCATTCTAGAAACGAACCCCCATGGCTCAATAACACCTTAAAACAGAGATGCAGAAGAGAAAGAGATTGAACCTGAAATTTCGAACTTCTTTAATAATTCTAGACTCAACGATACACCTTTTGACTCCAAATCCTAGCGAGGTTCAGCAGCAAATCAGCAGGACAACAGTGGAAAACTAAGTCCACGAACTTGAACTTTAATTCATTTTTCACCTCTTTGGAACTCAAGGCCGGATTGAGAAAATTTTTTTTAAAAAAAATGTATATGCTTCTTTGAACCTTAGAAAGAAAATCTTCAGAGAAGAGAGATGAGAAGCTCAAAAATCCCTCAAACTCTTTTCCTCTCCGATTTTTACCCCCGAATTCTCCTCCTCAAAATCAGATCAGGTTCCTTTTTGAAAACGAACCCCTGATGAATGTGGGGCTCGGATCGAGTGAAATCAATCCAACGCCTCACACTCATCCAGCGCCTCGTTCCAGAACATTCCAATCGTGAGATATATCTCAAATTCGAGCGAGTGAGAGGAGAGGGGAATCTTGGCGTCAAAAATCGTTAGAAACGCAAGAGGAGAGATGGAGGGACGCGTGGATTAGGGATTTGGAATCACTCGCCATGGATTTGGCGAGTTGAAACGCGGCTTTGTGAAGAAGACGATGAACAGTGCGCGTGGAGTTAGGGATTTTGATTTGTTGGGTCTTATCTGTATGTATTAGTATATGTATTTGTGGAGCGGGTCGGGTTTAGCAGGCGGGTTGGGGCGGGTAAGGCTAGAATTGGGTTGGGGCCTGGGTGAAATGGGTCGAAATTATTTGGGTTGAATGGGATTTGGGCTTGGACTGGGGCGGATTTTGGGGAAATAGATTGGGCCTGGGAAATTTAATTGTAAAAGCCCAAAATCAGACCTCTTTTTCATTCTTTTCCTTTTTCTTCTTATTTCTCTTTTTAATTCTTCTTTTTTTTACTTTTTCAAACTTAAAATAAATGAAATCCCAAATTAAATCATAAAACCAAATTAACCTATCAAAAATACTAATTAATTCTAAATAATAATTATCACAAATAATTAAAACCCAAATTAAAGAAACAACTATCAAAAATCAAAAACTAAAATTAAAAGGCACAAAATAAGTTATTTTTGTGATTTTCCTTTTTATAAAACAACTTAATTACTGATTAATTCTTAAAAATGCAAAGTCAAATCCTAAATGCAAATGCAACGTGTTTTCGTATTTTCATTAATTAAACAAAATTAACATGCACAGACAAATGCAAACAATAACAAAAATGCTACAAAAATCCACGAAATCGCACACAATGGATAAAATTATTTTTTTTGAATTTGTGGGAGTAATTCATATAGGGCAAAAATCACGTGCTCACAACTGGCAGGGCCCATACATGGTTCATCGAGTTTTGACAGGAGGAGCCCTCATACTTGCAGAAATGGACGGAGAAGTCTGGCCAAAGAAGATTAATTCAGATGCAGTCACGCGTTACTATGGGTAATCTTTATGCTTTCCTCATATGCTGTAATTGAACTACGCCTGACCTGATTCCCGTTTAAGAGGGGATACGTAGGCAGCCTTATGGGTTGGGTCACAATTCAATAAAAAATTTCATTCCCCCCTGAAATTGGAAACTGGGCAGAATTTTGAGGAGGACCCTCAAAAATCCGAAGTAATTTCAGCGGATCGGCACACGAGCAACAGTCAGATGTGTCAACCCATCAAACCGGGGCTGAATTTTGCGGAGGACCCTCAAAATTACGTAGCAAGAGAGGTTGCAATGTCCCGAACCGCGTCACATTAGTCAGTTCATCTTAAAACTATTGTTTCAATTATTATACATTTGTGCCATACTTTTACAAAATCATGCATGAAACTGCTTCGTTTAGCAAAGCTACCCCAATAATACAAATGGTATCACCAGATCAAAGCCGAACGAGTGAAGCAAAGCCAGCGGGGATGCGAACTAACCTTCCCCCTTTACAAAACTCACGATTTTTCTTTGGATGCAGGCACTAGGACTGTGAAATCATTAAACATACTGTACGCCCATGGAACAAACATTGTTCAAGAATACGACTCTCAGAACCGTTGCACTTGCCAACATTTGCTATCAGCACGCACCCGTAATGCTCTATATGTCACAATACTCCCAATAGTCACAACGCCGCAATCTGATATCAGCTAAGAATACTCTACGGTCATTTGCTATTTTATTTCTTGCATAAGGCTACCATTCTGCCTTCTGAGGTTAAGCTCTACCTCCAACTGCATCTGCAGTGCATAAGGCTACTATTCTGCCTTCCAATCTGCATAAGGCTACCATTCTGCCTTCCGAGGTTAAGCTCTACCTCCAACTGCATCTGCATTGCATAAGGCTACTATTCTGTCTTCCAATCTGCATAAGGCTACCATTCTGCCTTCCGAGGTTATGATCTACCTCCATCTGCATTCGCATCTTTGCATAAGGCTACTTTCTGCCTTCCAATTTGTATAAGGCTACTATTCTGCCTTCCAATCTGCATAAGGCTACCATTCTGCCTTCCTAGGTCAAGCTCTACCTCACATTGCATTTGCATGGCTGAAAGATCGCCACGTACTGCATCTGCACTGCTGAAAGATCGCCACATACTACACCTGCATGGCTGAAAGATCACCACATATTGCATCTGCACGGCTTAAAGATCGCCACATACTACACCTGCATGGCTGAAAGATCGCCACATACTGCATCTGCACGGTTGAAAGATCGCCACATACTACACCCGCATGGCTGAAAGATTGCCTCATACTGCATCTGCATGGCTGAAAGATCGCCACATGCCACATTGCACGGCTGAAAGATCGCCACATGCCACATTGCACGGCTAAAAGATCGCCACATGCTACTGCATCCTTCATGGGCTGAAATATCGCCAACTCATCCAAAGGCGTCATCATTCGGAGGCACCATCTTCATAGCCCGAGAACACCATGTCATGGCCTGTGGATCCCTTTCAATCTTTTGCATATCATCATTCAAAGGCGTCATGGTTCGGAGGCACCATCCTCATAGCCCGAGAACATTATTACATGGCCTGTGAATCCTTTATCATACACTTCATGGCCCAGGACATCATGGTCTGAGGAAATCGTCCAAAGACAACATTCATGGTCCAGTGGGAATTTGCATCATGTTTAGATTTACGCACAATATATGCTTGTATTGCTTATTTGCAAGTCAGACGGCCAGCAATTGCCAACCTAGCAGGAGCAGTTCCGCTTCAATACCCGCAACCATACCAAACTTAACCAGTCCCGAAAACCTATCACTTACCCGGCTCTAGATATTGCGTCCTTTCTTGAAAAGTCTCCATCGGCATAATCCGCCGGCTGATCCTGAACTACATACGCCCTGATTCCTGTAAAACCGGGGATATGTAAGTAGCTCAGAAGCCAAGGTGCGGCCTAACTTCTTCAAACCGTTTCGTTCGGTCAAAAATGACCATCATTTCTTTACCCGAAAACTCTTTCATTCTTCCCGGGTAAAGAGGGGCAGCTGTTGATACCCAATTTTTCCTATATATTTTTAATACCTTCAAAATAGCATATGTATGAATATATGAACATGTCCAAGGGTTTTATTATTTTTCCATATTTCTAAAGGTTTTTTAAATGATATATTTCCCCTTTTTTATCCATAAAATCCCAATAATTATTTCCAAAATTATTATTTTTGATAATTCATCTATTTTATTTCTATATTTATTCCAAATATGGCTAAAGTAATTTTTACAAATTTTTTACAACTTTATTCAGTATTTTTAAAGCTAAATTGCACATAATTGCAATATTAGCCATTTTAATGTTTACTTATGTTTTAGACGCATAAAATTAGATCCTGTATTTTTAAATTGTTAATTATACGTTATAAATCACATTAGTACTTTCAATTTATTTTTTAGAAGCCATTTACTATTTCTTATAAATTAAAAAGGGATAACTGGCTTTTTAAATAACAGCCCCTTTTGCATTTCAAATCTAGCCCAAATCAAACCCCCAATTCCCCGGCCCAATTTTTAATTAAACCCGACCCTAACCCTTTTAAACCCTACACGAACCCGGATCCCCGTCTACCCTATTTAATCTGGGTCGTTGATCATTTAGATCAACGGCCACCATTCCACTTGCCTAAAATAAACCCAAATGACCCCCTTAACCTAGTTCATTTCCACCAACCCGCCGCCCTTGAATCCCCTTCCTCTCCAATTCCCTCTGAAACCTCACTCAAACCCTAACCTCCACCACCCAAACCAACCCTAATACCCTTCGATTCTCACTCAATCTATGGACTCCCACGGCAGTTTGAGACGTGTACCGGTCTCCTATGTCTTCTGGTTGCGTGTTTCGTGATTTCATGGAAAGATCTCAAAGAGATCTAGTCCAGTCTTTGCTCAACTTCTATCTATGGTCTTTTCCCGGCCATCCATGGCTTTTCCGGCTAGATCGGTAACTTTTCGAAGTCTTTCTCATTTTTTTTGGGTTCTCCAAAACCCTAACTTTAAGGGCTTTCTGATCTTCTTTCAGATCTGTCTTAGATCTGTGTATGTTATGAACCTCTTAAGTGTTTTCCTTAAAGGTTTTCCAAATTTTTAAAAGCAACTCTTCGTCTTCAAAGACTAAGGTTTTCTTAACCTCTATTAAAAGATATCTTCTCCGATTTTCAGTGTTGTTTTATGATTTTACTATGTTTAAATGATTTGTTTGTGTTTTTCTTCTACCTGGTTCATCGTGTTAAAACCCTATGTATCTTTGGTTTTATCCGGGGTTCTGAAACTGTCTTTTTGTACGTATGCCTGTTTCGATTGAGTTCTTCATGGTTAAACCCTTTCCTTTGTTTGTCTTTTCTGAGTCTGAGTTCTTATCGTCTTTGTTAAAACCCTAATTTCCTAAAACTTTTCTCACTTGTTAGTGTGAGTTTTTAAAGAATCTTTTTACCCGTTTCGGTGTGTTGGCCTGGTCTCTCTTACCTGTTACTATGTGTTGGACTGGTTTCTTCATTTTGGTTCTATGGTTAGCCCTGACTGATTGACCTTGTTGATTACCATTCTTTGAGTAGTCCTTAGCCTATTCATGTCACTTGTATATGTATATGTTCATCAAGTTTGCTCCTTTTTGTCAATATGTTTGACCCTGCATGTCTGATACGCCTGTTCATTCTTTTCTACTTGTATGTTGAATTGCAGAATCATGATTCCTTCTTGATTGATTTTGATTTCCTCAAGTTACAATCGATTGCAAGGGTTTTCTTGTAAACCCCTAATTTTACTCGTTTGATTAAGTTGATTGATTCCCATTCCTTTATTTGCTGTGACATTTCACCCCCCGCTGAATCCTTTCCCCAAATTAAGTATATTATATACTTAGACTCAATTGTATACTATGTATTCTTACTATCCCTTATATGGTAAGAATCAATCTTTCTCAAACTGATTTTCTTTCCTTAATTATCCCTGTTGGTATCCGTTAAGTAGTAATTCTGATTGTGATTATTTCCATATTTGTGTTAAAGCTTTACTTGTTACCTTATTTTCTACTCATTTTTTAAAGCTATAAATACCCTATCCTCTCTTCTCTAAACACACGAACAATTGAGATCAAAACACACACTTAGACATTCAAACTCTCTTTCTTTCTATACTACTTGTGCTAGCGCCATGTCTAGTCGGCTGAAAGCCAAGGCTAGACTGTGGAATTCTTATTGCTTTACTTTTCTTTTCCTGCACTTTGCTTCTTCAACTGGTACATCCCTATTTTAAATTTTGAAACTCAAACCTATGTGTTCCCTTGTTGTCAATCACTGTCTCTTTCTGCACTGACTTAATGGCTCATGCTGTTGCACTTTTTGTTTACTGCTTTACTCAGCTTGCTTAAAATTCTTCCCTCTTTTTGTAATTAGCATGTTTACTTGTTCCTGCTTATGTCCCTCTACTAGCATGTCTTCTAATGTAATTGATTCATGACTAATTATGTGTTTTTGTTTTGGGTCCTCTATGTCCCCAACCCCTACTCCCCTGTTTGTAACTGCTGAAGCATGTACTCCTCTCTGAACTTGTTCTGTGGTTTTGTTGCTCCTATCCCTTGCTCCCTTCCAAAACTCTTCTGCTGTTCTGCAAACTTATTTCAAACATGTTGTTGCTAAAACTATTTCAAACACTCTCACATGCACTCTTAGATCATTAGGTTTTGCCCCCCTTGTGTGAGCCTTGCTTTGGGACCCTTGAGCTCCCTCTGAACCTGGACACATAAGGGCTGGCCCTTCCACACTGCACCTACTCTTGGCTATGCAATCTGGGGGTGAGCACTGCCCGGGACCCCTTGAGGTCCTTAGGGAACTCTGACACACCTAGGTATGAGGAAAAGCTATGGAACAATATTAGCATTTGAGGTGGTTTATTACATAACTCAGAGAGGAAGTCAGAATCAGGCTTCCTATAGTTGTAACTTCTTATTTTTTTTTTTATTTTCTGCTTATGTAATTAAATCACATGGCCTGTAATAATTTTTAAACAAGTATTGGGGTCACTGGTGAAAAGGGATGGGAAAATATGCATGCTATAGTCGTTAAAGGGTAGAAAGCATGTTATTAGGTTTGTATTCCTAATTGTGCAATAGAAACCATGTTTAGGAGTCATTATGCATTAGAAATCATGCTATTAGGACCTTGTTTCTTGCTTCAGCACTTCATTCGTTAGTCCATGCTTTATATCTATCACTTAGAAATCCTGCTCCTAGGGCAATAACAACACTGGTATAAAAAGCTGTTATTACAAAAATCCTGCAACTATTATGTACACTTAGAAATCATGCCTTAGGGACTCTGCCATTTGCATGTGCACATTAGATATCATGTCCTACGATACTATTTGCATTTCGTTTAAAACGCCTAGTTGAGTAATGATTCATGAAAAGGTAGTAAAGTAATAATTTTCACATTGTGATGCTTTTGAATAAAATTGGTGACCATCTTTGCAACTAGAACAGCATGTTTTAGGTAAGGAATAATCTCCAAACTATTCTTAATAACTTGGGATAACTACTGCATATCGCTTTACGCCTAGGCAAGCCTCAGGTAATAACTTTAATAAAACTGGAACTGCCTTTGTTTAATTATCAACTGTTAAAATCAGTAGGTAAAACTTGATTCGGACTTCTTTTCTGAGTCATGTGATAAATCTGGTTCTGATGTTATCGCTCAAACACCTTGCTTTATGATTTTAAATTCAGACCTTAACTGCGTATAAGTCATGTTGTCTATGTGCATTATCTGCGGAGATATACATGAGCCTTCTTCTTGCTTATATGTTTCCCCCTCTAAATGCAGTCTTATATGTTTGGCATGTCACTTTAGTATTTTTGCCTTTAAACCTGAGGGTCTGTCTAGAACCTCCATCTTGTAGGAATATGAGTCTTAAATTCCTCCGGGACTGATAGGAAAGGACGAGTAACAGCATGCAATAAGAATCGAGACCAACCCTCACTTTAATTACCTTCACGGGGCGGGAAAGGGTAGATATGGATATGATGACCGGTGCGCTAATACCACGTGTATCCCCTCTCTTGAGGAGTGTCATAACGGGTATTGCATTGATGTGACCCATATTACAAACAAACCTAGGACCCCTTCACATTCATAAGCATGCTTAGATTATAACTCTTTTCAAAACCTTGCTTTTGTTAATCGTTTTTTTTTCAAACGCTTGTGTATTTTGACCTAAATCCCCTGCTATGTGAGAATTACTTTTCTACTTGCTAATTTCACAAATTCACAAAAACCTGTCTGGCGGGGAACCACACTAGTGGATCCTGAGGGGTGCCCAACACCTTCCCATTAGGATAATTTCAAGCCCTTACCCTATCTCTGGTTATCAAACTTAGATTTAGATAAACCCAGTGGGTGCCCTAACGCACCATAAAAATCTTTAGGTGTTGACTCTTCCAAAAATTCAATACCCAATTCCCAAAAGGAAATAAGTCATTACACCTCCATGAATGTCGAATCCCGCAATCCCCTCCGCTGAGGGAAAAAGGGGGGCGCGACATACATGCGCCTGCAGCTCGTTGAATTCACGATTGGCTCGACCAACCTCGCCCCGGAGCTGTCCCAGCTCCTCCGCCTTGTTCTCCAGCTGAAGTATCAAAACATTAATCCGCCGCGATAAAAGGGGTAATGCGAGCCTGAATGGAATGCAGGGTACCTGTCTTTCTAGGCGGCTCCCGTGACTCCGGTTCAGGTCCACCTCACGCCGCAGGGAAACCACCTCACTTTCGTTTTCTGCAAAAAGAAGATTAAGAGATTTTTCCCTATCCAAGGCCTCCCGCAGCGGGGCCTCACAGCGAAGCAGCTCGGATTTGAGCCTGTCAAAGGCCTACGGAAGAAAACTAAATGAAAAAGAAGAGTGCAGAACCGAACTAATCTTACACCAATCGAAAAACTCACCACGAGGCCGAACCGCTGAGCCTCACCAAAGGCCAAGCAAAAATCCGATAGCTTACTATCCTCCGAAGATAACCGATCGGTCGGGTCGCCTCTTTTTAACCGCTGAGAAGGAATCGCCCCACTGAAAGCCCATTCGCAGCCCGGGGGCCCTTTCCATTTTTCATCGATCCTCGTTCCCAAGGCTGGAAATCTCCACTCCCCTATCGGAGGACACGACCCCATTTCAGAAAAATCTCTGATGCCTGCGGCAGTTGAGTTAATAACCCAAAAAGAAAAGCGCTATTTTTAGGAAACGAGACACCGGATACCTACCATGATGCTTCCCTCCTATCTCCCTTTGGACAGATCTCGCCATCGATGCTTATCGTGAAACGAGCAAGCTGCCAACTTACGTGACCACTTGGCTAAATCAGGGACCTCGTCCGACGACCAATGAGTTGCTACAAATAATGAATGAAAAGATATCATTACGGAGCCCGCCTCCGATCAAAGCGATGATAGTTCAGGTGAGACACTTACGTGTGAAGTACCACCTCTCAAGAAATGGCAAAAATTCTCTAGGGATGACATTGGTCGTTCGAATCCGAACGAACCGATTCATCCATCCACCATCCTCACTCTCTTTGTTACTGACGACAAGGGCTCAGGTAGATCGACGTTGTAGAGCGATCAAACCCCGATAGCGCAATGATCGATATAACCTCACGAGATTGCTAAGGGTAAACTCAATCCCGGCCTTATCGGCGAAATATCTCGTCGTCTGCACTATTTTCCAAAGGGAGGGGTGAGCATGCGCCAAGGTAACCCGATATCCCCAACAGAAATCAAGCACAATCCGGTCGGGGGGACCCGATGCAAAAATATGTGTGTATACACTCAAAAACCCCTCAACATATGTCATGATGCTCTCCTCGGAGGAAGGTACTTGTAATATCGCGCCTTCTCCCCATCCGCAATCGTTCCTTATCATATCGAGGTTTTCCTTTCCCACTGATGCGATGATCCTCGACACGTGCTCCCGGTACATCGGGAGGCCTCCCTAGCACAATGGCTCTCCTCGAGGCAAGGCACCTCGAGGCCCGCTCGCCGGGCACCGACGGTGTGTCGCTATCACCGATCGAATACAGAGCAAGAGAAAAACTCCCATCTCCTTGGCGGTCGGACGTCGATGTAGCAGTCATGGCTAGGATGAAATAGGAGGAGAAGGATGAGGATTTGAACAAAAATCCTGAGTTAAAACAATGGAAGAACTAACATGAAACGCCAGGTTCTGTGGAAGAGGTAGTCCCTCAAAGCAGCAGAGTCACCATTGAAAAGGCAAGTGAATGAATATATAGGGGCAAAGCAGCAACTGCCCGCCTACCCAAAAGGCCAATTAATCCTGGTCGCGCTAACATCACCCTCTCCTGGGAAACGTACTAAAATAATCGCTCCGGGGCCCCTTTACAAGATTTAGCAAATACTGCTACCCCACAGAGTTCGAGAAATTGAGATGCCTTGGGGTCTCCTCGATATCGCTGGCGCCAGCCCGATAGAAGTTGTCGATCTAACTCCGGGGCATGGCCCGATTAAAGGATCCCGATCGCTCAAAGAACAAATTTTGAAAGGCTAACGTCGAAAGTCGAAAGGTTAAAATCACGAGAGCGAAGGAACAAAAAAAAGAACTGAAAAAAAGAAAAATCCATCTTTTTACATTGCCAAAAACATATCTACAAAAGACATCTTTACAAGATCCATCCCCCGGGGATTACATACAAAGGATAGAAGGAAAGGAAGCAAAACGACGTGAGGACTACTCTTTATCACCACTATTTTCGTCCTCACTGGGGGAAATCAAAAGCTCCAACTCTCTCTCCAATTCACGGGCATCCCCGAGATCAATTGACAGATCGACGCCCCTGGCCTCAATCTTCTCCAGGGTTTTTCTCCTCGCCTCCGCCCTAGCATGTTGAATAACCCGAACTAGTTTCTGATCAGCTGCTATCGATATGTCACGAGCTATTTTGTGCGTCGTGGCTGCATCCTCCAGATAAGTAGCAGCATTTCTTTCAATCTCAGACTTGGTCGCATTCAATACAGCAATCTCATTGCGAGCATCCTCGAGAAGATCAGAAGATGATGCCAGCTCCGCAGTCGCTACCTCGCTTTGCTTCCTCAGCCCAAGGATCTCCGCATTCAGTCGACTAATCTGCGAATCATTTTGCTCAACTTGAAAAAGAAAATTAATCCAATCTGCATCGAAGTATGGGCGAAAAGGTCGGGTACAAGCAGGACGAAATACCTACACAGCGAGATCAGCCTTTTCCTGGAACGCTCTATCCAAAGCGGCCCGGAGCTCTCCTGATTCTTTCTCTCATCGGGCAGAATGAGCCTCCGACTCCCGCATCATCAAAGTAAGCTTTTTGCACTCTTTCTCACGGTAAGAAAGCTCCTCCTGGAGCTCCAAGAGGGCATGATCGTACATATCATTGCATTGCTGCACATCGAAAGAGTTAGAGAAACGAAGAATGACTCCCGAGACTAAAAGAGGCATACGAAAAATAGTTATCACATGCTGCATGAATATCTCTGCCACCTTAACGGTGCCAGGACCGTCAAAACAGACGTTATCGCTAACACCGTCAAACATATTGGCCAGTGAGCCCCCTCCTTTGAGAGGAATTCCCGCTTTGACGACGTTCACATCTCGAGCGTCCCTCAGTTCCCCTGACGAGACCTGAAAGCACGATATGAAATCATTCATGTCGCTGATTTCCTCAACAGGAAACCCCTGCTCTTGAAAGCTCCGAGCCCCGACCCTTCAGGATCGATGGCAACAGACCCCCCCAACGGAAGCTACGTCAAACTCAGTCACGCGATCCGAGGCCACATTAACACCCTCCTCAAGGGTCTTCGGTCTATGGGACCGACCTGAGTCGGCCATCCAAAATTTACAAGCCTCCGATCGAAACACCTGTGTGGCTCTCACACTCAACCTCGTCCTCCGCGCTAACGGGAACTCATCGTTGTCCTCATCCTCAACGTCGGGATTTGCCCCTAAAGTTGAAGCAGAGGTCCCAGTAGCGGTTTGATGCTCGAGTGACCTGGGTTTCTTTGCCATAGGAGGATCAACAGCCGCCTTACCTTCCCTCTTCTTGCCCTTGCCGGGCTCCGAAGCCTCCACTTTGCTGCCAGGAGGAGGCCCCATTTGCATATTCTCACCAAGACATGCACAAGCACGGTAACCGCAAGTTGTCATCACAAAGGGCTTAGGGAGAAATGCAAATTTGAGGCATAGGCGGTAAGGAAACTCTACCATGATTCTTGGCCACCCATCACTCCTTGGCCAGGTCGGTCCAGGACCGAACAAGATATGGGAACACCTTGTCCAACCGCTTGATCCCTCCCGGCAAATCCCGAACCGCCTCGGGGTACCAAGCAGCGGCTGCAGGAAACACAGAGAGGTCGTTATTCCAAAACAAAAACATTTATTATGAAACGTGGTTAAGGGAAAACTGCCTACGCTGTGTGTTCCATTTCTCCGGAAAAGACATCCTCCGAGCTGGGATGATATCTGAGGTCTTTACCCTGACGAACCTGCTCATCCACCCTCGATCCTTTCCCTCGTCGACGCTCGAAAAAAATGATTTTTTGGATCGATGATGGAGCCTAATCAAACTTTGATAAAATCGAGGGCTATACATGCTAATCAAATGGTTGAGGGTAAAGGTCTCGCCCCCAACCCCTTCGGTGAAATGATGGAGCATCAATACTATCCTCCAGAAAGAAGGATAACTCTGACCAAGCGTCACTTGGTACTTGTCGCAGAAGTTAAGGGTAACCGGGTCTATCTCCGGGGGAGAGGATTCAGAAGAATTATCAGGAACCAAGGTGAACGGGTAGGTATACACGTGAAGGAAGCCGGCCTTATAGTCCGTTATATTCTCATTAGGACCGGCAATCTCCACCCCTACTGCCTCGCTCCATCGGCAGTCTGTCCTCACCGTTCCTATGTTAGTCACGATGCTAATGTATCGGGACACATGTTCACATCGGCCCAGTGTGGATGAAGTGGCATCGATGGTAAAATCTTTCGACATATCAAGATTGGGTGGAGTGCACTGTTCCAAGGAATGTATCGGTCTGGCTTTCTCTTTAGACGATCAAGATGGTGATGCAACTTCGTTCCACCGAGGAACAGTTCTAGAAGTCCTAGCCATATCAATGGTAAAATTTTCTCTAAAACAAGATGGAAGAGTGTAAAAGATGATGGGCTTTGACTCATGAATTTTAAGATGCGGTGAAAATAAAGAGTATCAAATAGTCGATATATTTATAGGAACCGCTTGGGCAACGAAAAGGGCGAGCCGATAAGCAGTTCGTGTGTTCCTCGATAGTCGCATTTGACGGTGACCCTTGCACGGTTTTCTGAGGTATGGCATTTAATGCTTTTATGGGTTGACGTCTGGGCGATGACGCCCTCAAAACGGCAGTTCAAAATTGTTTCATATTACTTCGTTCTAGAAAATGCGGAGAATATCTGTATACGACAAAATCGGAGGGCCCGATTTCTCGTCAGCAAGGCGTTTCCGGGAGAGCATCTCGAGACCTCGAGGCTATGAGGTTGCGGTCGAGTTATCCCCCTTGAAGTCCATTAACGCCCGACCTAATGGCGATACCAGGGATGGGGAGTTCTCAAGGCCTGCAACTAGCACTGGTAGAACCTGGTGTCACCTAGTTGTCCTATCCCCCTTATCTTCGTAATTAATGCTTTTTGTACTATGTCAGGTTTCCCCTCCTATATAAGGTGGATCCTTACCATTTTATAGAGGACTGATGTTGCTCCAACTACTCTACATGAAATATATGATAACTCTCTCTCTCTCTTTTCTCTCTAATACACTCTCTCGATATTGTGGCTCTATTTTATTATCTTCATACTTGTTCTTCATTTATTGCTTATCATTGGCCATAAAGAGCCTCCTTTAATATTATTGCATCTTTTAGCCCTTCCCCGACTGCCCTTAATAGCTAGAGCCCTAGCCCGGCAACCGACCTCGAGGTCCTAAATCGACTAGCTCGAGGCCCCGAATGGCCATCTTTCGGTTCGATTACGACTCCATTTTAGCTCGCATCTCGTCCTTAAACTTCATATACATAGCATCAACTGCTCTTTAACTAGCATAAAAATAGATCACGTATTTTTAGAGTTCCATCAATAAATTTAATTGTTTTTACCATTTTAACGGTAAACAGGGTAGCTTGTGGAGGAGGTACAAAAATAGGAGCAGATGTCGGAGTAGGGTATTATGTTGTTTTGGATGGTGGATCAAGGAAAATTTTGGCCGAAGTGACGGGGTAGGAGTTGTAACAGGTGAAGCCTAGTGCGTGTTGTGGGGAAAGATCAACGGTACTTGGCATCTGGGCGTGGGACAGTGGTGGAATGGAAGCATGGTTTTCTGCGTAGTTGGTAGGGAATTAAGGTGGAGGGCGTCCCTTAATCCAAGCCTGATACATTTCCGCCATCTGATGTTTCAACCTTCGGACCTCCTCTTTCAGTTTCGACGCTGATTCTACAATCTCCCTTGGTGGGTCTAGAACCCCTGTGTCTGTTTCTTTGCTGATCATGACTGTCTGGCGCTTTGACCTGGTATTATATGGATGACTTGCAGGATGCCAACAAACTAACCACCTTTCCTGAAATTGGAATAAAGATAATAGAGAAAAACAAAATAAAGCCACCATGTTAGCGTTAGGGCATTTATCAGATAATAATATCATGTTACGTGCAATGCACCTAGCAACAATTAGTGGTTCTAAAATGGCTTTTAGGGTCACAGGGTCATTAGGCATCATTCCAATTTGCTCATCTCAATCTTCTCTTCTCTTTCTTTTCTAGCACCTCTTAGCCTACATCATTTTCTTCCCACTCTTTTCTTTTGGCTTATCACTGTTTTTTTCTTTTTCTCTTTTTTTTCATTTCTTGCACCCCACAATTCCATCTCTCTTAAAAAAAATGATTCGATCGAACCCAATTTAGGCTGCCTACGTATCATGTTCCACATAAATCAGACCAAGCGTAGTTCTGGAAAAGTGATGGAAAGTAAACTAAAAATAAAAAATCTTTTTGGATTTTTCATTTAAAAACTTTTTGGTATAAAACACAATTGGTAGTACGATAATGAAAAACTCGATAGACTCAACTACACTTCCACAAAATCTAACACTACCTAAAGGACTTAGTACTCCTAGACAAGACATGAAAGTAAAAGACAACATAAAACAAACTCAAAGCACATAAATAAAATGCCTCTTTGAGTGGCTCCCGAATGCGACGGTCCTGGCTGGGACGGGTTTGATGAAGATCTGGATGGCCCCGTCAATCCTGCTGAATCTAAACTCTATATTATACCCTACAAGGACACCTCGAAACTAGGAATGAGAATCCTGGAATGCACACCTGCATCTGGAAGGCTGACTCTAGTAAGGTACTCACGGTGCTGTCCTTTATTCTCTACCAACCCTGCCAACTGTGATCTCAATGACTGATGTGTAGCTCGAACCCTGACCCTCTGGCGCTCCTCTGCCTGGGTAAATCGATCCATCAATTGTCTATGCAATATCCGTGAGGTGGCCTCTTCGTCAAATGATCCTCTAACACGTCGGGGAAATGGCCTGCTAACCCCCCACTGAGTAAACTGTAGCCATATGAAGTACTCATGGGTATACCCAGGTGAATGTGGGTCAGCTGCTAAAGTATCTCTACCTATCTTCATTGCATGGCACCAAGAGGTCTGAATGTCGACCTCCCTGTGAGCCATTGTGTCAATCTCCCTAATGAAGTCACAAGAATTAGGAATGTAAGGGACTTCTTGTCGCCTTCACTCTAGCAAGGGTATATGGTCTAGTAAACCAAAGTCGAATCAGTACCAAGAAGTCTTGCACGCGAGATCCTGCTAAGATCACGTCTAAATAAATCCAAAGGTATGACCACAAAATCTTCTCTTCAGTCAAAGATCCTATCTAATCAATCCAAGCTTGAACTCCGAGGGGTAAGGCAAACATAACGAACGTCATTCTATGCTCGATGCAGTTCACTCGATCTCTCAGACAGCGATCACTCACATCCTTCTCAAACATGTTGGTGGGATATAAGTGTTCTATCAACCACAACTGCAACAACAAGTTGCTTCCCTCAAAGAACCTCTCGCCTTCTCGTATCATGGTCAACGCACAGTAGATCTCTGCCAAAATTGTTGGAACCAAGATGACTTTACTATCGTGTTTGTCATGAAAGAGTGCATAAGCTACTTACCCTAGGCGTGTGCTGATGTGTCTACCCTCCAAAGGGAATACCAAGAGACCCAGCAATGCAATAGCAAAGACCATAGGATGCCTCTTCTTCGAAGAATCATATGGTATAGAGAACTCATCTATGAAGGTCTCATATCCAGTAGGACGAGCAAACCTCTCAAATAAAAAGTCTAAAGGTACCCAAGATTGATCTAGACATCCCATGTGATTTTCTAAATCCATTTCTATGATCTTAAGGAACTTTATGCTTGAATGAGCCCTTGTGTAAATCAAATCCTTGTCTAGGTACGGCAGGTGAGTCAACCCGGCTATCTCAGCTAAGGTGGGTGTCATCTCTAGATCCCCAAACTTAAATACCATACCCTATGGGTCCCAAAATGTCATCATTGCTTCCACGAGGTCGCGACGAGGGGTAATGTCCACCAATGAAATAACATTCCCTAATTTACCCAGCAGATCATGCTGCTCAAGTAATGTGAACATGTTCCACCATTTTACTAGCCTTCTAGGGATTTTGACCACCATTGACACTCTAGCCTTGGTAAGTGGATCCATACCTGTTGAAAGGAATAAGGCTGAATAAAATTAGTGACTCAAGACACTACGTGATGTTGACATCTCCTATCGGACGCACGTAAGACATGACTGAGGCAATTATTGCAAAAATGGCCTATGTGGCCGAAGGAGTCTAAAAATGCAACACTTGATTAGGATGACCTCTATGACATGGAGACACCTCACGAGAGCTTATGTAACCCCTAATCTTTTAGGAATCAGGTATCTAGAATTACTTTGCAATAATGACCTCACTTTGTAGAAACGGCCGATAGGGCTAGGAGTGGCTACATACGCAAATTCAGTAGAGATGGACCTTGAAGTAATATGACACCTAGTTGTGGACTGAAGAGGCTATGACATGGGTCACTGAGATACTTTTGCGAAAATGGCCCCATTTTGCAACAACAACCGATGTGGCCCAAAAGTGGCTAGACATGCAAGATGTGGCTACAACCCCCGAAGCCAAGAACCTAAGACTCACTAGGAAGACCGGACCCTGTGTGGGTTGCTACGTATCCCGCTCCGAGAGACGAGAATCAGGTATGTGTAGTTCGGAAAGATTGGACATGGGAGAAAGCTTTTAAAAAAATGCAACTAATTTGGAAAAACCATATTTTTTTTGTCTTTTTGAAAAATGATGGAAAATGTAAAATCTTTTTGGATTTTCTTTTTTCTCTTTTTTTTGGTTTTTGGAAAACTGTTAAAGAAAAATGTGAGTGGGCCCTACTTGCTTCATTTGTATTTCACCCTCTTTTCTTTTCATTTTCCCTCAACTATCATTGGTCCGCCAAATGATCCCTTTACCCTTAAATAATGCAGCATGTAGCACATAGGGATGATTAAATATCTTTTTGGGCCACGGGCCCATTTTGACATAATTTAGATAGGCCTCCTACAACGGAACATGGTGCTTGGGACCGAGCCCTGCTAGGTTTAAATGATATGATGCTATTAAGCATGACCTAAAGGCTGACCTACATTTGGGGTTCACTAGACAAGGCAATTCGGGCAACACGTGGTCGATGGTGGCTTCTCTAGCTGTCCGCCCACTCAACGCTCCCACACCACTCCCCTAAAGACATGGGTGACTCATAAAAAGGTCGTGTACGCTCAAACGTACCCCAAAAGACTTGTTGTGGAAAAAAGACCCAGGGTTGTGCAAATGATGACAGATATAAAGCAGTAAACACATAAAATGAAAACTGTAAACACATAAACAACTAGCAAATAACATCATAATTAAACTCAGATAAAGCTAATAAAAAAACATAAAAACCTCAACCGAATATTCTAAAAAGCCAACAAGATAGTAGTACCAGCTCAAAGCTGCAACTCCCCCAGCAGCGCTGTCACACCCCTTTTTCACCTCACTAACCCTTTTAAAATAATAAAAGACTTTTGATGCTCAAAAGGGTTTCAATTTTGAAAGTGACAAAAATTTGTGTTCAAAAGACTTTTCAAAGTCACCACCTAACATTTGGTTTTAGTGTGTCAGGTCATCGTTTTTAGAAATAATTTGTTCTTTTGAAACGTGTTTGGAATCTAAAACCGGTTTGCACCAGAGATTCAGGTAAGGGAGTTCAATTGACTCGCAGAGAAGGTGTTAGGAATTCCCTGAGTCCCGTGAAAGTCACGGTTGATTACTGTCACGCCCCAACCTCGGGAGGCGCGACCGGCGCTCAATCGAGTGAACCCGACTGAAGGAGCCTTTTTGGACACTCTCTACCCAACTCACTGTGATCGACAAACCATGCTTTCGTTTAATTAGATGGTAGGAAAGATCGTACATATAACATTTCTAGTTCATTTTATATTACAAATCTTAAACCACAGTTAAGTTCCCAAAATTTCATACAGTTACAGTTTAAAGGAACAAGGGTTTAGAACTACAACACAGTTCATTGACCCATCCAATCACCCTTACATAACCAACACAAACGCATACGGAGCCTCTATAGATACAAAAGACAGCTATGATAATGCCGGGAACAAGACCCCGGCCATACCTCAAAAAGTGGTAATTTATAACAAAAGATATACTGCATAACCCCTGGAAGGAAAGGGGCTCACCAAGATTGATGAGAGGAGGATGCTCCGCTACCTACTATCGGCACTGTCTGCTACGGAACCACCTACATCCATTCAAAGATGTAGCGCCCCCGGTAAAAGGGATGTTAGTACCATGGAATAGTACTAGTATGTATAACTAAACACCATCTCATTAGAAAGAACTAACATACAAGAATAAAGAAATCATATGTATCAACAAAACATTAAACAATCACCACATCCTCAAATAAAAGGGATCACATAGCTTTCACATATAGGTTGGGACATTTAATATTGTTGTGTCATCATTCACAATACCACCGATTTATTGCGCGGAGTCCGATCACGACCCGATCGGCTAGGTTGCCTCATTTGAGACATGTATCTCAGTCACAATTTTATTCGCACTTTGCGGCTTCAACATCAGCACAATACCACCATGTGTGCGGCATGGTATTCGATCACGGCCCGATCGGCTAGGCTGTCTTACCAAGACATTTTTCCTTTTTCGTCAATCATCTATTTCAATCATTATTTCACATATATTAGTTTATTTCCCCAACATTTCACATCATTTCCACTTTCAACATTAACCTTGCGATTTATGACAATAGGCACATACAAGAGCAATTCAAGTTGTAAGCATAGAGGGGATTTCACATAGTTTGGCATAAGAATCCCAATTGAAACTTTTCTTGAATCTAGGCATTTTAGCACATGATTCACATTCTTCACACATCCTTAAATTACAAAGCATAGCATATTGAACACATAGAGACGCACCTTTCACATATATATTTGCAATACCAATTCATTTGAAATAACAAGCAATATATCAATCAAATTTCGGACTTACAATATTTGTATGGACACCAAAGGAGCTCAATTTCTAAGAAGAGGGGGTTTTAGCCATATATACCTCAATAGAGCTTTTCTTAAATTCTTACAATAATTCCGGAACCCCTAGCAACTTCGAACTATTTTATCAGAATTACAAGTTAAACCAAAAAATAGAGGGATAATCAAGATTCTAGCTCATTTGGGCACATTATCAAGCACTAAGTGTGCATTGTGATGTTAAGACCTTCTTGTGAGAGATATTATCATCCTACACCCAATTTGTTATATTCTTCTCTCACAATCTCCCCTTACCCTTTTATCATACATGCATGCAAGATAATCAATCTTTATACCCATGAACCCAGTTGTTAATTACTTATTTAAAAGTAATTTAGAAACCAAAGGTTATGTCACGACCCCGGTTCGCCCTCCGTGAACCATCGTGACGGCACCTAGTCTCTACGACTAGGTAAGCCTAAATTGCGGAAAAGAAACCAAAAATTTGCGGAAGTAAAACAATTTAAATCAGAAATAAGAAATAACCGGTGTATAAATGTGTCATTCGGCAAACACCATATTAAGTTCTCAAAACCAATACATAAATTCAAGACCCGGAAACCCATGAATCACAAGCTAAGAAGTACTAAATAGCTCTAACTCCAGAATGTCTAACAAGAACTGAAATACAGAAGGGCTATTACTAAACAGCAAGAATAGAAAGTGACTCCTCGGTGTGCGGACGCGGCAGATATACCTCGAAGTCCCAATAGCAGTCGCCTCACCTCAGGGGTGGTAGGACTGAGTCGAAGTACCTGGATCTGCACATGAAAAACATGCGCAGGAAGGGCATGAGTACACCACAGCGGTACTCAGTAAGTGCCAAGCCTAACCTCGGTTGGGTAGTGACGAGGAAGGTCAGGGCCCTATTGAGGTTAAATAAGATATAAGGTTTAACAGTGTGAAATAAACAGTGTAAATAAGTAACACAAGATATGAAGGACAGCAACAACTATAACAGAGGCAAGCAAAACACAGTAAGAGAATACAGCTCAGCTCCAAGATAACCACCGGGGTTCTCCCATGATACCGTCCTATAGTCCCCAAATATAGGGGAGCTCCCGGGATACCGTCCCATAGTCCCACAGTAAATACACAGCAGCAACAAGAACTTAATTCAATCAATTTCAGCCCAAAATCAAACAGATAATTCTAACCTAGCATGCTTCACATAATACAAATATAGCAGTTAAGTCAAATAGCACAATTTAGTCAAGTGGACATGCTACTCTAGACTAACAGCAGGCTAAATTTCCAAGTAGTGTAAGCAAGAAAAGAAGAACACAATTCAAGGCTATTTTTAATGAATTAAAAAACGGGTTTCCAAGAATTAGCACAAGTACGCGCTCGTCACCTCACGTACAAGGCATTTCAATTATCACAATATCAATCCTACGGGGAAAGGTCCCCCACAAAAGGTTAGGCAAGCCACTTACCTCAAACAAGTGCAAGTCAACCCGAAACCACGCCTTTGCCACGAGTATCCGACTCCAAATGGCCCAAATCAATTCAATTTGATTTCATAATGTAAATAACACTTCAAGTAACTGATTTTATTATTAAATCCTAAGCTAATACGCGAAATTAGGTAAAATGACCAAAAGGCCCCCGGGCCCACGTTCCGGAATCGGGTAAAATTTATGTTTTCAGAAGCCTTGCACTCTCACGAGTCTAACCATAACAAAATTATCCAAATTCCATAACATTTCGACCCTCAAATCCTCAAATCTACCCGAGAGGGTTTTTGAAACTCTTCCAACTAAATTCACAGATTTAATGCCAAAACTAGTAATAGATTCGAATAATCTAACCAAAATCAAGTTAAGAACACTTACCCCATTGTTTTTCAGAACTTAAAACATTTTGTCCAGCAAGTTTCACATCTGCGACAAGATGAGCCGCACCTGCGGTCCCGCGGGTGCGAGAAGAGATCTCGCTTCTGCGGCAGTTTTCGCATCTGCGGACAAAGAGTCCGCTTCTGCGATGGAACGTCCGCTTCTGCGGTCTATGCTGGCCCTCCCTTTTTCCGCTTCTACGATGTAGTAGCCGCTTCTGCGGCTCCGCATTCAACTTTCGTTAGGCACCCGGAACTCACCCGAGGTCCCCGGGACCTCAACCAAAAGCACAAACATATCCTAATACCTTATTCAAACTTGTTCCAATCATCAAAACACTTCAAACAACATCAAATCAACCAAAACATCTCGGATTCAAGCCTATGTTTCTAAAATCTTCCGAATTCCGCTTTTGATCAAAAAGTCTATCAAACCTTGTCCGAACGACCTGAAATTTTGCACACACGTCACATTCAACACTACGGAGCTATTCAATTTCCGAAATTCCATTCCGACCCTCGGATCAAAATATCACTATCGAACCAAAAACTTCAAAATTCGACCTTTCGGCATTTCAAGCCTAAATTAGCTACGGGCCTCCAAAACACACTCCGGACACGCCCCTAAGCCCGAAATCACCCAACGGAGCTAACTAAACCATCAGATTTCCATTTCGAGGCTTTCTTCACACTGTTCCGACTATGGTCAAATTTCCAAGACATAAGCTCTCATTTGGGAACTAAGTGTCCCAAAACTCTCTGAAACTCAAAATCGAACGTCCCGGCAAATCAAAATAGCAGAAAAAAACCTGGGGAAAACAGTTAATAGGGGATCAGGGTGTAAAGTCTTAAGACGACCGGCCGGGTCGTCACATCCTCCTACACTTAAACATTCGTTCGTCCTCGAACGAGCATAGAGACATACCTAAAGTGAAGCTGCTCATGACCCAAACTGCTGAGTGACGCGCTAGGGCTCAAAACGAGCGGTCGGGTCATTACATCCTCTCCCACTTAAACATACGTCGTCCTCGAACGTGCTAAGAACTGTGTTGGGGTTGTCTGAAATCACTATTTAACACCTCGAGTACCTACCCATGCTACCACAACTCGGCTGGGTACCGTAGCTCGATCAATCTGAAGATATCCTTTTTCACTTAAGTAAATAAGCCTTAGAGCCCAATTCCTACATCCATAATTCTCTGCCAGGCCTGCTTCAAATACGCTCACCGTATCAATAACTACCCGCGGTACCAAAACATGACCGCATACCTTAGCTGACTTCACACCTTGCACCACTTTACTCACAGGACCACAATAACATTCTCTGATCAAATTAGTCGAAATTCCACGAATCTGATGCTCCCATTGCACCTCATGACCTACATGGGTCTTGCTCTAACTCTTACAATACCGCCAAGACGGAAGAGGTGTGTAGAAATTCATACCCAACTGCCGAATCAATAAATCATTGGGCCTATACTCCTGATAATAACCATCACCTCATTCTGAACCAAATAATGGTCTTAGCTCCTTAATATACTTCATATAATCAGATAGCACTGATCCTAAATCCCGTGATCTCGTCTCACCCAGTACGAACCGCTTAGGCAATAAGCCACCCCGGACATGATCAAAAGTCTCATATGATGCCACAATGTGCCAATAGGCTATGAACTCGAACGCGACAAAAGGAAAACGAACTCTAGAAGGAACTACTCAACTCACGCACTAATATGAACTTTCCTTAGAAAATAGGAAGCAAGGCATACAAAAATAGCATATAGAAAATTGTACTCAATATCACACTATTGCGGCGTGCAACCCGATCCAAATAACATACCCATGGCGGCGTGCCACCCGATCCACACATAGCATTCACATAAGGAGATATACATCGAGCTAAAATGCTCATTATAACAAAATTCCAAATATCGGTCACAACCACGCTAAGTGCATAATACCATCCCTGGGGAGATATATAGTGCCATAGGCTACTAAACTCAAACACAACTGAGGTACGATATACGGTCTGAATCTCGAGAGCCATCCTGCTCATATATCATCATCTCTACGCGGAACCTCAAACACATAAGAAATTCATCTAGCCGTCTCAAAACTCATACGGCGAAATATATCATTACATGAAATAGCTGACGACGAAATAGTACCCCGACTACTTGTCCAAAGGAGCGCATTGCTGAAATGAACACATATGATCTGATATAGAGCCCATATTCACATTTAGATCCATCCACAGACCTCAAGTTGATTCTGATCACACTGAACTAGGCTAATAACCTTTCGAAGGTCCACAATGACTCCCTTTTTCTCATAACACATGAGAACTACCATCATAACCGGGGCAAATCCTCCACGGTCCACAACCCAATAAGTCGAGTGCCCTCCAAACATGAATTCTCAAATTAGTGATATCACCACCGTCTTCATACTTGGTTTAAATCTTAAATCAACCAAGTGACTACATGCCACACTTATACAATTTTCCTGTGGGGCACGCTCCCACGACCTTCCGTAACAGACAACAAATATGTGTATCCATACCACCAGCCGCACTAACGCTGAGAAAGCGTTCAAGAATCCATAACCAGGATACAAGGCCTTTTTCACAAAACAACGATCTCAGGTGACGCTGAAGACGATACCCACTTACTTTAAACATTGAAACTTCTTTACTGCTCATCCGAGCTCACGACATCCTTGTCAACACCGAACTACAACCTTGATCCTCGCTTCAAATTCCATACCACACACTACACCAACATGCCAATATACTATAGAACACGATTTTAATAATAACTCCGTAACCACTACTAGATTAACACTTCATCATATAAAACTTTTTACTTAACTCACTTCAGGAGAACTATAGCAACACACAGGTGAATTCTCAAAACCGTGGAATATGCAATCTCTAAGTAGTGGTCTAACCCACCATAGCCCCTTCCGGGATCCGCCTACACATGACAGCCCATAACAGTGGAATACTTCTGAATATCATCAATTACAGCGGTCGACAAGCCTCACACGTGCCATCACGAATCACTTGCATAACTTGATCACGTTGAATGAATTGATCACTACCACCAATATGCCAATTCAACTATGGCTAACCAATCTATCTTCTTCCAAATTAATTCTTGATTGCCTTAGAATAATAATAACTCCATTCAACACATAACACACTCCATCCGCACTCATCCCGGGTGACCTTGAATCACGAGACCATGGTGTCTCAATCCCACGAACCATTTCATACCTCCCAAATGCTACACTGTGAGTCAAAACATCATAGGACATTATGTGCCTCTTCTCATAAGCTGTTACAAAGATTGATTCTTAATCGTACCTATAGGCTCGAAATCATTAGGCACCACGCCTTGCCTCTTTGAATCCACTAGGACCGTTGTTGAGAGCCACCCGCTCTGACTTGGCCCCAAATATAATCAACTCCATGAATCTTCTAGCACATGAATACCCTCTTGACGAAGCATTTGGCAGAATCATTTCCCTTGAAATCTGCCTCTATACAAGGCATAAATCCTGAATCCAAGCTCACTCTCTAGCTGCACAAGTCCATTCACCCCTTGTGGACATCAATTAAATGTGCAGCAACATCCTTCCAACTCAAAGTTACGTTGTGTCCTCCTTCATTTCAAGTAGCTCCTTTCCGTTATATCAAATCTCTTTTCGCATAATAGCCCAATACTTCAAATTAAATGCGTAGCCCCTAATCATCAATCACTAAAATTCCCAAGTCGTTCAAAACTCTTCCGTAAGGTGCGTAGTGATCCTAGCATAAAGCCCATATGCAAATCCGCCACTCTCCTACTTTGGCGGAACACACCCCTCTAATCGACCACTCGACCGTTGCTTCTTATACCTGGGCTTCTAGAAATTTCAACCACCCCTGACACTCCCCACATGTCTTTCCTCATCCTTTGCTGCTCAGTTGTTGCCTTAATAAAATCTATCTTCGTAGCACTTGAACCCACAAATCACTACTAACTTTAAACCCTTACGGAGATCGTCCTTCTCGAGCCATCAACGTTAGAAACACTGATTCAATCCTGAACCACTGCACCCTGTGATATTCAACAGTCGTTTCTCCAATATTATTTCACAATATCCTACCCCAAGGGCGAATTGCAGAAGACCACAACACCGGCAAACTTAACACATACAATCGAGGACGACGACACTACATCGCAGATAAAAATTCCACCACGCTCGAAATTACCAAGTCTCGTTACTCCATCGCCCTAAATATGGACATTCAAAGGCCCATTGCTTTTCCTCCGCTTGCACTGAGTAGATTTCCTTTCAACTCATTCACCGCCCAACACATAGGCAAGTCTCCTACCATCAAGTCAATACTGTGCGATAACCAATCGCGAGCATCATAGCAACCTGAGCATAGCCTCCAAGCTCTTAGGAGCACAACTATCGAGCCGAAACGATAGAAAAATCCTTCCGCAAGGCGACGACAATAGCTCACCCAACTATACCAGGAGAAACATCCTGCACCACATCTGTAGTAACATTACAATTCTTCAATTCTCGATTTATAACAAGCGGTTCGCGTCGCGTAAGATTGAGTATGAAGGAAACAAGGGCATAAGCCTCAAGGAATCAAGTCGCACGATGAGGAAATCAAGAAGTGGAATTTTCCTAACAGTTACATAGCCTCTCGTAGATAAGTACAGATGTCTCCGTACCGATCAGCGAGACTCCAATAAATTGGCTTGTGGTCCATGACTCCTATGAACCTAGAGCTCTGATACTAACTCGTCACGACCCCGGTTCGCCCTCCGTGAACCATCGTGACGGCACCTAGTCTCTACGACTAGGTAAGCCTAAATTGCGAAAAAGAAACCAAAAATTTGTGGAAGCAAAACAATTTAAATAAGAAATAACCAGTGTATAAACCTCGAAGTCCCAATAGCAGTCGCCTCGCCTCAGGGGTGGTAGGACTGAGTCGAAGTACCTGGATCTGCACATGAAAAACATGCGCAAGAAGGGCATGAGTACACCACAACGGTACTCAGTAAGTGCCAAGCCTAACCTCGGTTGGGTAGTGACGAAGAAGGTCAGGACCCTACTGAAGTTAAATAAGATATAAGGTTTAACAGTGTGAAATAAACAGCGTAAATAAGTAGCACAAGATATGAAGGACATCAACAACTATTACAAAGGCAAGCAAAACACAGTAAGAGAATACAGCTCAGCTCCAAGATAACCAACGGGGTTCTCCCACGATACCATCCTGTAGTCCCCAAATATAAATATCATATCCGGTGGATCTCCCGGATGCAGTCCCGTAGTCCAACTCATAAATGCGCGGGAATCTACCGGAATACCACATCCGTAGTCCCAAATATAAATAATCAGTACTGGGGAGTCTACCGGGTGCAATCCCGTAGTTCCAATGTAAAAATGCAGGGGGATCTCCCGGATTGCAATTCCGTAGTCCCAAAGTAAAAATGCAGGGGAGCTCCCGGGATACCGTCTCATTGTCCCAAAGTAAATACACAGCATCGACAAGAACTCAATTCAATCAATTTAGCCCAAAATCAAATAGATAATTCTAACCTAGTATGCTTCACATAATACAAATAAGGCAGTCTGCGGACGCGCTTCTGCGCTGGAGCGTCCGCTTCTGTGGTCTATGCTCGCCTTCCCTTTTTCCGCTTCTGCAATGTTGTAGCTACTTCTGCGGCTCCGCACCTGCGGAACCCAAACTGCAGGTGCGATTATGACAGATACCAGCAATAAAAATCTTCCCAAGCACACATTCAACTTCCGTTAGGCACCCGAAACTCACCCGAGGCCCCCGGGATCTAAACCAAAAGCACAAACATATCCTAATACCTTATTCAAACTTGTTCCAATCATCAAAGCACTTCAAACAACATCAAATCAACCAAAACACCTCGGATTCAAGCCCATGTTTCTAAAATCTTCCGAATTCCGCTTTTGATCAAAAAGTCTATCAAACCTCGTCCGAACGACCTTAAATTTTGCACCCACGTCACATTCAACACTACGGAGCTACTCCAACTTCCAAAATACCATTCCAGCCCTCGGATCAAAATCTCAATATCGAATCGGAAACTTTAAAATTCGACCTTTCGGTATTTCAAGCCTAAATTAGCTACGGACCTCCAAAACACACTCTGGACACGCCCCTAAGCCCGAAATCACGCAACGAAGCTAACGGATCCATCGGATTTCCATTCCGAGGCCGTCTTTACACTGTTCCGACAAATTTCCAAGACATAAGCTCTCATTTGGAACTAAGTGTCCCAAAACTTTCCAAAACTCAAAACCGAACGTCCCAGCAAATCAAAATAGCCGGAAAAAAACCTGGGGAAAATAGTTAATAGGGGATCGGGACGTAAATTCTTAAGACGACTGGCCGGGTTGTCACAGGTTAGGGCACAGGTTCTTACCTCTTAGGATGAAGGCTTAGTAACTTTAATTGATAATCTTCAAAGATTTGGGCAAGAGTTGAATGGGGACTTGGTGAGGATCACTTCCTCTCTCTAGAATTCTTTATCTCGCTCTAATGTAGTAGAAAATAACACAAAAGGGTCTAAAGGGGTGTTTTTAATGAGATGGGGTCGGGTTTCAAAAGTTAGAAAATAGGAGCCCCGACTCAATCTACGGTCGCATATGCGACCGCATAACACATATGCGGCCCACAAAAATGGCTCTCAAGACTTGAACATTCTGCCCGGGTATGCTGTTGACACCCAATTTTTTCCTAAATATTTTCAATATGCAAAATAATTTCAAAATGGCATATATATGCATATGTAAGCATATTCAAGTGTTTTATTATTTTCCATAATTTTAAAGGTTTTTAAATCAATTTACTCCCCTTTTTTATCCATAAAAATCCAATAATTATTTCCAAAATTATTATTTTTGATAAATCATCTATTGGATTTTCATATTTATGATAAAATATAGGTAAGGTAATTTTTGCATATTTTTACAAATTTATTTAGTATGTTTCAAAGCTAAAGTGCATAATTGCAATATTAGCCTCTTTTGAGATTTAATTGAGTTTATATTCATAAAATTAAGTCCTGTATTTTTAAATTGTTAATTATACGTTATAAATCATTTTAGTGCTTTCAATTTATTTCCATAAATTAATTTACTATTTTTTATAATTTTAAAAGGGAAAATTGGCTATTTAAATAATATCCCAATTACATTTCAATTTTAGCCTAAATCTGACCCCAAATTAAACTCAATTTGTCGGCCCAACTCCCATTCAAAACCGACCCTTAACCCAATTAAATGACCCAACCCGGATCCCCTACCTAACCATTTCAATCCTGGTCGTTGATCATTTAGATCAATGGCCATTACTCGCCCTTTCCTTTTTTAACCTTAAACGACCCTTTGCGCTACCCCATTCTTCACTAAACGCCCGCCCTTGAATCCCCCTTCTCTCAATTCTCTTTGCAACCCCTTATGAACCCTAGTCGCCGCCATCTAATCCCACCCTAATCTACCCTAAAACCTACCTAATCCATGGCCTCTCGTGGTCATTTGAGATGTGTATTGGCCTCCTATGGCTCCTGGGTGTTTGTTTCTGCGGTTTCATGGCCAGACCTCGAAGAGATCAGGTCCAGTCCTTGCTCAACTGTTGTTCATGGCCTTCCTCCAGCCATCCACGACCTTTCTCCGGCCATTCATGGCCTTTCAAGGCAGGTCCTTGACTTTTTTTGGTTAGATCGGTAACTTTCGAAGTCTTTCACACTTCTTTTGGGTTTTCTAAAACCCTAGCTCTAAGACCTCTCAATTTTCTTTCAGATCTTTCTTAGATCTGTACTTACTATGAATTTCTTAAGTCTTTATTCTTTTCTTTAAAAAAAGACTTGTTCCTTTGATTGGCCTTCTCTTTTTCATTGCATTCATATTTGTAATGGCCAATCTTGCCACAGTGTGTGNGCTCCCGTATATGTGGCTACACCGGTGGGTGATTCTATTGTGGTATATCGTGTTTATCGTGCTTGCGTGGTCGTTATTGGGGGTCTTGAGACCCACGTAGATCTCTTACTTCTTGATATGGTGGATTTCGATATCATTCTGGGGATGGATTGGTTATCCCCTTATCATGCTATATTAGACTGTTATGCCAAGACCATGACCTTAGCATTAGCGGAGATTTTATTTTCAGGAAGAGTGAGGTACTTGCTTTCTGGATCCCATTTAGGAGCTTGAGTTCCATGGCCAAGTCCTCTTTTGTTACTGCTATGATGCTCTTGCAACCAAGAGAGAGCATCAGATGCTTTGTTCCACTTGCAAGTTCTGTCTAGTTCATGTTTTAACCTTCCTAGATCTTCTTTTGAGATTTTGATGAATTCATCTTTCTTATATAATTCATCCTTCATTTTTCCTAAATTTTCTTCTAGAGTAAGATATGTGTGATCAGCTATCTTTTTTCCTGTTCCTAATTTCAGTTTCAGATTTTCATATCAAAATTCTAGGACACTGTTGTCAAGTTCAATAACCTGGTTCTTCAACTTATCATTTTTGTTATCACTCTCATTTGCCCTAGACTCTAGACTTTTACATTTGGCTTTTAAAATCACACATTCCCTAGACAGAACTTCCTTTTCATTATTGATTATCTCAGACTCATCAATGAAGTCTGTTTAGAGTTCAGCTAGCCTTTCTTTAGACAAGAATTTTATCTTGTCTTTGAGATGAAGAATACTTACCTCTTGTTCATCCTCTGATTCTCCAATGGCCATTAGAGCTTGATCCTCCTCAGCTTCATCTTCAGAGTCCTCATCTGATGTTTCTCCCCAAGCAGCAACCATAGCCTTAGTTGAACCTTTGTTTCTTTTTGGTTGAACCTGTTCCTTCTTCCTGTTTCTTCTTTCAGCTCTTTCTTTCTTCCACTCAATCTCCCATTGAGGACAGTTTTTGATCATGTGATCAGTCCTACCACACTTGTAGCAGCCTTCATTGATCTGTTTCTCCGGAGCTCTTGTTTTGTTGAAGTTTGTACTTCTTGAAGCACCCTTTCCTCTCATCAGATACTTCTTGAAATCCCTAGTGATCTTGGCTACTTCATAATCTTCCAAATCTTCACCTTCAGTGATTCTAAGAGCTAAACTTCTCTCCTTTTTGGGGGTATCCATCTTCATTGTTTGTTTCCTCATTTCATAGGCAGTAAAGTTCCCAATTAGTTCATCCAGCCTAAGGGTAGCAATATTCTTGGATTCCTGAATGGCAGTGATGTTGCTTTCCCAAGTGACTAGCAGAACTCTTGTCAGAATCTTTTCAACATTTTCTTCTTCAAGGATGGTCCTTCCAAGAGATTTAAGCTCATTAGTCAGAGTAGTGAATCTAGTATACATCTCCTGGATAGTTTCTCCTTCCTTCATAGTGAAATTCTCATATTGAGAATACAGAAGAGTTCCTCTTGACCTTTTCACTTGAGGTGTTCCTTCATGAGCCACTTGTAGAGTGTCCCATATTTCTTTAGCAGTTGTACAGCTTTGAATCCTGCTGTACTCATCTGGTCCTAGACTACACACTAGCCACTTCTTGGCTTTAGCATTTTTCTCCCATTTCTTCAGATCCTCAGCAGTACAATCAGCCCTTGTTTTTGGCACATCAATTCCTTCTGCATTCTTCTTAGTGGTAGCTAGGGGACCATCAGTAATTATATCCCAAAGTTCATAGTCTTCCCCTATGATATGATCTCTCATTCTATTCTTCCACCAAGAGTAATACAAACCATTAAAAAGTGGAGGTCTGGCAGTGAATTGACCTTCCCAGATCCCAGGTGGTGCACTCATTTTTGATCTTCTCCTAAGGTGTTAGCCTCTTCAAGGATAATTGATGTTTTAGACGTCAATACCACACAAGAGGTGGGGTGATTTGTGTGGTACCTAATTTCCACACTAGAAGAACCTGGTTCTTCTAGGTGTTCTAACTTCTACTGTTTGCGGAATTAAAATACAGAAATAAAGAACACAGAGATTTTTTACGTGGAAAACACCTGGCTCAAAAGGTGAAAAAACCACGACCTACTACTCAGTAGGATTTTCCCAAACTTCCACTAAACTTCAATGAGCCAAAAACAGCATTTACAAAACTCTTTGTAAACCTAAGGATTAACTCTAATCCCAGTGTAGCACACAACCTCAACTGTTGCGACACTTTCAACTTAACTCTAACTTGAATACTCAACGCACCTAATACAATTGCTTCTAAGAAATCTGGAAAGGTACAATGTTAAAACACCTACTACAATTGAACTAGAAATAAAGAAAGACACAATGGAATTGGTTCTTCACACTTAGTTCTTGTAGCATCAGATTTGCACACTTATATCACACACAAATTGCTTGCAACAATCGCCTAGCTCTTTTGCTCTGAATTTGGTTTAACTTCAGCTTATGTGCGATCACCTGTAAAAGAGAACAATCGTTATATTTATAGAGTTAGTAATTAGAGTTTGATAAGAACTCGAATTGTGGATCCTTTGACAATTCGAGTCCAAGAACAACTCTAACTCCTAATCCATATTCTTGATCTGGATGTAATTCTCTTTTCATAAGGAGACTTCAACTCCTTATCCTATATGTAATCTTTTCGATCAGTTCAGAAGATATTCATCAAGATATTGCTGCTTGATCTCAAGGACTTATCTTCTTTACGTGCATCTCATGTGTATGGGCCATAACAACTGTGTCTCCTCAGATGAACCTGGTCCTTTACTGAGTTCGTTTGTCATTCTTCAAAACTTCAACTGATCTTGGGCCAACAAATTCCCCCTTTTTGATGATGACAAAATCTGTGCTTTTACTGATTATAGAACCTGTGGAACTCAGCTAAAATATCATCACTTACTTATCATTAAGGGCCAGATTTAATTAGGTCATAAACATCACTGTTCAGAAAATAGACACAATTTCTTTTAAAGCACAATATCTTTCCCCTTTTGGCATCATCGAAAAGTTGCATAAATATGTGAATCCCAGAATATTAATCATTACTAATGGCCACTGGGGCAACTGCAAGTGAAAGCATGCGTAGATAATCAAAAATCAACTTGACAAAAATAACTATTTAGAGCAGAATCATCACAAAACAAGAGAAATGCAAATTGTCATTGATAAGGAATTGCTTCTACAGTATAGTCCACAAAAAGAAAGAACAAAAACTAGCAACCATGAGCAAAAACAAGCAAAATCCCTAATCTGGGTCATTGGGGGTAACTGAAATGGTTCGGAACTAGGACAAAGATGGCTAAGGCTTAGAAGAACTGGAGGGTTGGGATTGGAGTAGGTTGAGCATTGTTTGTAGCATCCTTTCACCCTTTTCCTTTTCTTTTGCAAGTTCTCCCTTCAGCCCATTCCTTTCATCTTCCAATTCAGCTACTCGAGCCTGAAGCCTAGCAATCTCAGCATCTTTGGTCCCACATTCTTGCATCAAAGCTCTAACTTTGCTATTCACTGGAGTTTTTACGGATGACCAGGTTCAACAGGGGCAACACTTAGCAGATAATCACAGGCCTGGATAGTCTTGATTCCAAAGTGCTCCTTACTGGAGGCATTTTCCCACTTCTTCAAAGGGATGTTCAGCCTGTCCAGTACAATTGTCAAAATGAATCCATAAGGAGTAGCATGAGCCTTTGAACCATTTATGACTCTGTCCAGCAATTTGACTATGAAAGCAGGCCAATTGATTTGTTTACCCCTCACAAGACACTCCATGACAACCAGGTCCATATAATTTGCAGTGTGCCTCCTCTCTTGTCTAGGCAACAGACATTTGTTCACAAACTCAAAGAGCACTTTATGCTCTGGCTTTATTTCACTCTTTTGAACAAATCGTGCTTCAGGCACCTCTTCAGCATCCTTTGTGTCACAGAAGTTCCTGGTAATTTGGAGTGTTGTGGGCAGATCATCTAGACAAGGCCACCTTTGCCTAGTGTAATCGTCATAGCCCTTACTTGGGATGTCTAGAATCCTGCCCAGCTCTGGTGCATCAAACTCAACCTTCACACCTTTCACTATACTAGTTACTCGCCCGTTTTCCACAGAGCAGAGCCATTCGCCATAAATTCAATCAACTCTCTTCTGGCTAGTCTCTCATCCATCTGAAGGACCATGTCCTTCCAGCACTGTGCAGCTAAAACATCTACCTGCCTAACCATGCCTGGCTCCTCTAGGTCTTTCAGCAGCCTTCCCTTCAATATCTTCCTCCTGCTAAAAATAACAAAGCGATCTTGCTCTTGTTCAGAGTCCTATTTTTCTTCTTCTCCACTCCACTCCTCATCTTCTTCCTCAGTAATTTTCACTTGTTTTCCCTTTACAGCAGACCTTGTTCTTTCAGCCAAAGAAGGTTCAGCAGGCGCATACTTTGAATACTTCTTTGCAGGAGTCTTGGTTCTTTTTGGTTTGACAGTGGGGACCACTTCTTCAGTTGTGCCTCTCTCTTGATGGACCAGGTCCATCTCCTCCTCCTCTTCTACAGCAGCCTTAGAACTTTCTACTACTTTTTCCATTCCTTTTTCCTTCTTCTTTTTCTTACTCTTCTCTAATGCTTCCTGTAGTTCTGCTTCACTTTGCCTTACTTTACTCCTTGTAGTTCTTCCCCTAGGTACAGAAGTAGCAGCAGTCTTGGAAGATGTTACTTTGCTTTTCTTTGATGGTTTGTCAGCAACTGGGGTCTTTTGTGAAGACGTCTTGCGCTTCTTTGGGTCATAACTGGACCCTACTTTCTTTAGAATATCTGCTAAAGTCTCCTCCACAGATGAACCAAGTTCTTCTAGTTGCTCACTCATCTTAACAAGTCCCTCAGCAGCTTCTCCTGATCCGCTTCCCCCTGACTTCAAGCCACCTTCTTCTCCACCACCACATATAGCAAGAACCTCCCCTTTCTTTTTCTTTCTCCTCCTACTAGTTTCATCCCCTTCAACATTTTTCACAGCACCCACAAGCACAAACCTATTATCTACCTTCTCAGCTATATCAGAAAATACATAACAGGTGTTTACCTCTCTTGGGTTTTCTTGACTCTTGTCATTGTCAGATGACCCAGGTTCTACTCCTTCACTAGCAGAGATGAACATTTCAGATTCAGAGCTTGAGTGGGATTCTTCAGATGAAGCCTCTTTTCTTTGACTAGCCTTTAATTTCTAGTTCAAGGCTTTTCTGAGAGGGCCGGATGCTACAGTTTTTTTGGCTAACATCTTTTGCCTGCGAAATCTGGGTTTTGGACTTTCAACTGGAGGTGTTGATGATGAGGTATTAGAGGAAATAGGTGGGGGAGTTCCAGGATTGTCTTGAGGATTAGTCATGGCGGATAATTGCTGGAAATATTTTGGGGATTTTTTGAGAAGAAAAGGGTTTATCAGAAGGATTAGAGAAGTGAAATGACGGTTATGAGTGATGAGAGAGGGTTTGGAGTGTATTTAAAGAGGGATCATGACTAAGCCTGTAACGGCTCGTGATAGGCAACGCTTTAAGCCGCTATCGTTCGGTTCGGATAAGTCAAGTTCCTTCGGTCGCTTCGCTCAGGCGGTCTTCCCTTATCTTCCCTAACGTTCAGAGTAGTTATGGTTTGAGATGAGAAAGGAGCACCGGCCGAACGCAATGAATGAATAAGAAATTGACAGCAGAGGGAATCAATGATTCTTATTCGACCGAGTTCTAGCTAGAAAGATGTAGATTACACACCGGACAGCTTTTTCAGAGGTCAATAAGAAGTCTAATCAAATTAGAGTTCCGGTCTCTTTAGATATAAATGAATGACACTAGTTTTTAGGAAAAAATCCCGTTTTAGTTAGACTCCTAGGATAATGAAACTGGTTCAATGCTCAACGGATAGAATTTATGAAATTTGGTGTAATTAGGACTTCTGCTCATGGTTGATAATTTTATCTTTATAATTGTGCAAAGTATAGAAACATACCTGAACGCTCTTATGAGCATATAGTGATGAACCAGGTTCTTCAAGTAAAACTTCCCTTGATCATGCTTCAAATGTTAGAATAGAAAAATTTTGTAAGAGATTAAGGATTCATATAAACACATGTCACAGGAGTATACTAATCAAAGTATGAGACTGAGTAAGAATTAGTCTAAATATTTACATTGAATTAAGAACTCCTAACCAAAAAAAAATTTCATCTTTTTCATCATATTTTTTTTCCTTGTGCATTCTGAACTGGACCTTTTAGGTGATCTTAGTCATCCCTAATTCCAACCTGTTCCTTTCAAAGTTTTCTCTACTCAGTGCTTTAGTGAAGATGTCAGCTATTTGTTTATCAGTAGCACAAAATTTTATGGAGATTAACCCTTTCTCAAAGTTATCTCTTAAGAAGTGGTGTCTAACATCTATGTGCTTGGTCCTTTTATGATGAACAGGGTTCTTTGTCATACTTATAGCACTAGTGTTATCACAGAATATGGGTATGCATCCCACTTTTATACCAAAGTCTACTAATTGTTGTTTGATCCACAGTAGTTGAGCACAACAAGAAGCTGCAGCCACATAGTCAGCTTTAGCAGTAGATAGGGCTACTGAATTTTGTTTCTTGGTAGCCCATGATACAAGACATGAACCAAGAAAGTGAGCCATACCTGAGGTGCTTTTTCTATCCACTAGGAAACCTGCATAGTCAGCATCAGCATAACCTACTAGATCGAAATTACTACCTTTAGGGTACCATAGGCACAATTCAGTAGTCCCCTTCAGATATCTCAATATCCTCTTGACAGCAGTCAAGTGAGACTCTTTAGGATTAGCTTGACAACGAGCACAAAGTCCTACACTGAAAACAATGTCAGGTCTGCTGGCAGTAAGATACAAGAGTGAACCAATCATACCCCTATACAACTTTTGATCAACTGATGAACCAGGTTCATCAACATCTAATTTAGTGGCAGTTGCAATAGGTGTATCTATTTCTTTAGTCTTCCATTTTAAACTTCTTGATTAGTTATTTTGTATACTTCTTCGGATGAATCATGGTTCCATTTGGACTTTGTTTGATCTGCAAGCCTAGGAAGAAATTTAGTTCACCCATCATACTCATTTCAAACTCACTTCCCATTAATTTTGCAAAGTCCTTACTCAACCTATCAGAAGTGGCCCCAAATATTATGTCATCAATATATATTTGTACAACAAGGAGGTCTTTACCTTTTTCCCTTAGGAACAAAGTGCTGTCAATTTTACCTCTTTTGTACCCATGCTCCAATAGGAATTTTGATAGTCGTTCATACCAAGCTCTTGGGGCCTGTTTGATCCCATATAGATCTTTGTCCAGCTTATACACATGCTCAGGCCATTCCTTGCTTTCAAATCCTGGAGGTTGTTTCACAAACACTTCCTCCTTGAGGTAGCCATTTAGGAAAGCACTTTTGACATCCATCTGATGGAGAGTGAATTCCATATGTGCTGCAAAGGCAATGAAGACTCTGATTGCCTCTAGTCTTGCAACTGGGGCAAAGGTTTCATCATAGTCTATCCCTTCCTCTTGGCTATAGCCTTGGACTACCAATCTTGCCTTGTTCCTTGTGACAGTTCCATCTTCATCAAGTTTGTTCCTAAAGACCCATTTAGTACCAATGACTGATCTGTCCTTGGGTCTAGAAACTAGGTGCCAAACTTGACTTCTTTCAAACTGGTTTAGCTCATCCTGCATTGCATTTACCCAATCTGCATCCTGCAAAGCCTAAGAAATATTTTTAGGTTCAATAATAGATAAGTAGGCATCAAAAGCACACAGATTCTTTAATTGTGATCTGGTTTTGACTCCAGAAGTTGGATCAGTGAGAATGTTCTCAATGGGATGAGAACTTTGATACTTGTGAGGCTTTACAACCAAATGGCTTATGCTGGATGTTTCATAAATTTGATGAGGAACAAGTTCATGAGCAAGTTCTTTTAAGGGGTTTATTTCAGTTCCCTTTTGATTTCTTCCCCCTGTCAGGTTGCCCTGTAAGGATGAACCTGTTCCATCACCTGTTCCTTCTGCAGGTACCACTTTGACCTGAGCTGATGATTCAGCCAGATCTTTGACCAGTCCAATGGATTCATCTTCTTGTTCCTGTCTCTCAGAAAGAATGTTAGTTTCATCATACTACATGCACACTCTCTTCTACACACAGTGTCCTTTTATTAAAAACTTTATAAGCTTTACTATGTGAAGAATATCCCAAGAATACTCCCTCATCACTTCTGGGATCAAACTTTCCTAGAGAGTCTTTTCCATTATTGTGCACATAGCACTTGCAACCAAAAGCCCTAAGATGGGATATGTTTGGTTTTCTCCCTTTAAGTAACTCATAGGGAGTCTTCTCTACTAGTGGTCTGGTCATGCATCTATTTATGATGTAGCATGCAGTGTTCACAGCCTCTGCCCAGAAATTGTGAGGTAATTTGCTAGATAATAACATTGTTCTGGCCATATCCTCAAGAGTTCTATTTTTCCTTTCAACTGCACCATTTTGTTGTGGAGTCCTAGGGGCAAAAAAATTATGATCTATGCCATTTTCATCACAAAATTCAGCAAACTTAGAGTTTTCAAACTCAGTTCCATGATCAGACCTAATGGATGCAAGTTGATTTCCTAATTGTTTCTGAGTTTTCCTAACAAATGCAGAGAACATGTCAAATGCTTTATCTTTAGAGGTTAGAAATAAAACCCAGGTGAATCTGGAATAATCATCAACTAGAACCATTACATATTTCTTTCCACCTCTGCTCATGGTTCTCATTGGACTACATAGATCCATGTGAACCAGTTCCAACGTCTTGGACGTACTCACCATTTTCTTGGTTTTAAAGGATGTCCTTACTTGCTTCCCCCTTGCACATGCCTCACAGACTTTGTCTTCCTTGAACTTGATGTTAGGTAAACCTACAACCAAGTCCTTGGAGACTAATTTGTTTAGCTGATTCAGACTAGCATGACCAAGTCTTTTATGCCATAGGAGGGGATCATTAACCAACATGCTTAAGCATGTGAGTTCATTTTCTGAAAGAGTTGACAAATCTACAATGTAAATATTGTTAACTCTTCTTCCCTGCAAAACAATTTTGTCAGTGATGAGATTAATCACAAAGCACTTGGTGGAGGTAAAAGCTACAAGGTTACCTCTGTCACACAGTTGTGACACACTTATTAGGCTATATTTCAAACTATCTATCAGGTAGACATTCTCTATGGAATGAGAATCAGTCTTGCCTACCTTACCAACCCCAATGATCTCACCTTTCTTTCCATTACCAAAGGAGACATTACCTCCTTTTAAGTCCTCAAGTGAAAGGAACTGGTCCTTGTCCCCAGTCATGTGTTTTGAGCAGCCACTATCCATATACCATATTTGGCTCCTCGCTTTCACTTGAACCTACAAAATGAAATCAGGGGTTAGTCTTAGGAACCCAAACCAGTTTGGGTCCCTTTCTATAGGCAAAAGGATGGATTAAATTCCTTCTTGCCCATTCAGGCAATTTATTCTTTTCTTTAACAAAAGACTTGTTCCTTTGACTGGCCTTCTCTTTTTCATTGCATTCATAATTGTAATGGCCAGTCTTGCCACAGTGTGTGCAGATTTTATTTTCAGGAAGAGTGAGGTACTTGCTTTTTGGATCCCATTTAGGAGCTTGAGTTCCATAGCCAAGTCCTCTTTTGTTACTGCTATGATGCTCTTGCAACCAAGAGAGAGCATCAGATGCTTTGTTCCACTTGCAAGTTCTGTCTAGTTCATGTTTTACCCTTCCTAGATCTTCTTTTAAGATTTTGATGAATTCATCTTTCTTATATAATTCATCCTTCATTTTTCCTAAATTTTCTTCTAGAGTAAGATATGTGTGATCAGCTATCTTCTTTCCTTTTCCTAATTTCAGTTTCAGATTTTCAGATCTAAGTTCTAGGACACTATTGTGAAGTTCAAGAACCTGGTTCTTCAACTCAGCATTTTTGTTATCACTCTCATTTGCCTAGACTCTAGACTTTTACATTTAGCTTTTAAAATCACACATTCCCTAGACAGAACTTCCTTTTCATTATTAATTATCTCATACTCATCAATGAAGTATGTTAAGAGTTCAGCTAGCCTTTCTTTAGACAAGAATTTGATCTTGTCTTTGAGATGAAGAATACTTACCTCTTGTTCATCCTCTGATTCTCCAATCGCCATCAGAGCTTGATCCTCCTCAGCTTCATCTTCAGAGTCCTCATCTGATGTTTCTCCCCAAGCAGCAACCATAGCCTTAGTTGAACCTTTGTTTCTTTTTGGTTGAAACTGTTCCTTCTTCCTGTTTCTTCTTTCAGCTCTTTTTTTCTTCCACTCAATCTCCCATTGAGGACAGTTTTTGATCATGTGATCAGTCTTACCACACTTGTAGCAGCCTTCATTGATCTGTTTCCCCGGAGCTTTTGTTTTTTTGAAGTTTGTACTTCTTGAAGCACCCTTTCCTCTCATCAGATACTTCTTGAAATCCCTAGTGATCATGGCTACTTCATCATCTTCCAAATCTGCACCTTCAGTGATTCTGATAGCTAAACTTCTCTCCTTTTTGGGGGTATCCATCTTCATTGTTTGTCTCCTCATTTCATAGGCAGTTAAGTTCCCAATTAGTTCATCCAGCCTAAGGGTAGCAATATTCTTGGATTCCTGAATGGCAGTGATCTTGCTTTCCCAAGTGACTGGCAAAACTGTTGTCAGAATCTTTTCAACCTTGTCTTCTTCAAGGATGGTCCTTCCAAGAGATTTAAGCTCATTAGTCAGAGTAGTGAATCTAGTATACATCTCCTGGATAGTTTCTCCTTCCTTCATAGTGAAATTCTCATATTGAGAATACAAAAGAGTTCCTCTTGACCTTTTCACTTGAGTTGTTCCTTTATGATCCACTTGTATTGTGTCCCATATTTCCTTAGCAGTTGTACAGCTTTGAATCCTGCTATACTCATCTGGTCCTAGACCACACACTAGCCACTTCTTGGCTTTAGCATTTTTCTCCCATTTCTTCAGATCCTCAGCAGTACAATCAGCCCTTGTTTTTGGCACATCAATTCCTTCTGCATTCTTCTTAGTGGTAGCTAGGGGACCATCAGTAATTATATCCCAAAGTTCATAGTCTTCCCCTATGATATGATCTCTCATTCTGTTCTTCCACCAAGAGTAATACAAACCATTGAAAAGTGGAGGTCTGGCAGTGGATTGCCCTTCCCAATTCCCAAGTGGTGCACTCATTTTTGATCTTCTCCTAAGGTGTTAGCCTCTTCAAGGATAACCCGCTCCGATACCAATTGATGTTTTAGACGTCAATACCACACAAGAGGGGGGGTGATTTGTGTGGTACCTAATTTTCGCACTAGAAGAACCTGGTTCTTCTAGGTGTTCTAACTTCTACTGTTTGCGGAATTAAAATACAGAAATAAAGAACACAGAGATTTTTACGTAGAAAACACCTTGCTCAAAAGGTGAAAAAACCACGACCTACTACTTAGTAGGATTTTCCCAAACTTCCACTAAACTTCAATGAGCCAAAAACAGCATTTACAAAACTCTTTGTAAACCTAAGGATTAACTCTAATCCCAGTGTAGCACACAGCCTCAACTGTTGCGACACTTTCAAGTTAACTCTAACTTGAATACTCAATGCACCTAATACAATTGCTTCTAAGAAAGCTGGAAAGGTACAATGTTAAAACACCTACTACAATTGAACAAGAAATAAAGAAAGACACAATGGAATTGGTTCTTCACACTTAGTTCTTGTAGCTTCAGATTTGCACACTTGTATCACACACAAATTGCTTGCAACAATCGCCTCGCTCTTTTGCTCTCAATTTGGTTTAACTTCAGCTTATGTGCAATCACCTGTAAAAGAGAACAATCGTTATAGAGTTAGTAATTAGAGTTTGATAAGAACTCGAATTGTGGATCCTTTGACAATTGGAGTCCAAGAACAACTCTAACTCCTAATCCATATTCTTGATCCGGATGTAATTCTCTTTTCATAAGGATACTTCAACTCCTTATCCTATATGCAATCTTTTCGATCAGTTCAGAAGATATTCATCAAGATATTGCTGCTTGATCTCAAGGACTTATCTTCTTCACGTGCATCTCATGTGTATGGGCCATAACAACTGTGTCTCCTTAGATGAATCTGGTCCTTTACTGAGTTCGTTTGTCATTCTTCAAAACTTCAACTGATCTTGGGCCAACAGGTATGATCCGATCGAGCAGCCCAAGCTGTTCTACTACCTCTGACCTGATTATGTTGGCCGAGCTGCCTGGATCCACGAGCACACATTTAACTCGAATGTTTCTTAAAAGAAATGAGATTACCAGCGCGCCGTTGTGAGGTTCTGCCAAGGTCTCGAGATCCCCTTCGCTAAATGCGAGGTTGTCTTCGGCCACGCGGCCTCGGGTCGGCCCTTCTTCTGTGGTGGATATTTTTGTCCGCTTGATCATGGGCCCTTAGGGAATGTCGGTCCCTCCAGTAATCATATGAACGATATGCCGAGAAATCTCTCTTTTTGCCCAGGTTGGATTTTGCTGTGTTTCCCGCGGAACTTTTCGGTGCACTTTCAGGTGAATGCGAGGAGCGGCATCAATGCATTGGGCGTCGCGCGAGGTCGTCCTTGGAGGCCGGCTCCGATGCGTTCATAGGGTCCTGTGGTGGTATACCGGCATCCGGAACAGCCATACCATTCCCTCCGTGGTTCTCGAGATTGTCGTTTTTGACTCTATTTAGTGAGCTAGGCATTTCAACCTGAAATTGAAGATCTTGGACAAGAAAAGGTGTAAAAGATAACTTGCACTGTGTAATGGAACCAGCAAGAAAATAATCACTATTATTTTTAGCCCCACGATGGGCGCCAAGCTGTTTACCGTGGAAATGGTAATTATAATTAAATTTGATTATGGGACTCTAAAAATACGTGATCTATTTTTATGCCGGTTGTTAAGCAGTTGATGCTATTTATGTGAGACTTAGAAGCGAAATAAGAGTTAAGGATGAAATGATAATCAAACCGATAGGTAGTCAATCGGGGGCCTCGAGCTCGATTCTGGTCCTCGACCGTGAGCTATCGAAGGTAATCAAAGTATGACTAACAGTTATGATAAAATCAAAGAAGGCTCTTTATGACCAATGATAAGCAATAAATGATGAACACTAATGAAGATAATAAATGGAAGCAAATATATCAAGAGAATATGTAAGGAGCAAAGAGAATGTTGTTTTATATTTCTTGTGAAGCAGCTGAGGCAACAGATTCCTACAATATAGGAAGGACCCCCTTTATATAGAAAGGGAGGATCCCATCATAGTATAAACACATTTATTACAAATATATAGAGATGGGACAGCTAGTTGACGTCATGATGCGGGCTCAGACTAGCCTGACAGACTTTGTCGGATCCAGTTGCACTCCTTGGGGACCCCCTTTTTCCCGATATAGCCGTGGGTCTGCATGGCTCCAAGTTCGAGCATCGACAACCCTCGAAGGTGGACCTTGACCCCAGCCTCGAGCCTTGGGAAGCATGTTCGCGGGGCATCATAATGACGGGGAAATTGGACCCCCGATTTTACCGTGTACAATGACTAAAGAACTGATCCTACTACACTATAATACAACATTTTGGAAACACCAATCCACAAGTGCAAGAATAAGCACACATCATGATGTGAAGATAATCTCTCATCCATCTGGTCATTAAAAAAAAGAACAAAACGGCAAGTGATTTCTTTCAGTTATTAACCCTATTATGTATTTCTTTAGAATAGACCCTACCATTGCGGCTTTAACCTGGTAGGAATTGTTGGTATTACTGTGTTCAAAATCAGAAATTCTGAGAAGCAGAAAAACATTAGTTTAATAAACAAAACAGAAAAAATAATTCTGAGCCCACAAATTGCTTGTATGTCCTTAAGGAATTTAATCCCCTCACTGTTGCCCAAGGTTTTGGATTAATTCCTCCTAGGATAGAACGGAATACCTACTCTGCAATACTGGCAACCGAAATTACAGAATTTCAGCGAACTCAACAGACGGAGCAAATCATACTTGAGACTTATGTTTATTTGAAAATAATGCAACAATATAGAAAAGAAGGAAGAAGATTTCAGATTTTTTCATCTATGAAAAATGAGGCCAAGCCTCCATATTTATAGACAATGAAAGGGTGAGATGAAGAGGTGCAATCCAAGAGGTGCCTCTTCCATTTCCCATTCACACCCCTTAATAAATACGCAACAATCCCCCACATGAATGGGGAATGGACATATGTGAAAAACATGCATGAAAATACTGTGTGATTCGCAAGTAAGGATTAATCGCATCTGGATAAGTAGGTTTCCCTTTGAACTTTCCGTAGTGAACTTATGTTGGATATACTCGGTCAATCGGTAGATTGATATCTTTGAACCGTCGAGCTTTGGTGTATACCTAGACAACCATAAGTCACACAATCAACCCTTAACCGTATCTGATTCTCATTGTTGTGTTCGTTTCAGCCATGGACACCACCTGGTTCATAAGTGCGTAGAGAACTGGCCTTACCGAATTCTCCTTGAAGCGGCTTACACTTCACACTTACATAGGTGATTCCTAAACATGTTATCCCGTAGATACACTATTTGATATACCCTGTATCAAACTTAGAAACCATTAAAAAGTCTTAACTCTATATCCTTGGTACTGAACATTGTCTCATCAGAAGAATGGACCAAAAAGAAATTTTATTTGACAATGTTGAACCGTCATTAGTGACTTTGTTTGAGCTCCTTGAACCTAGATCTTGGGATCTCCTGTCTTCTAGGTAGAGTTACCGCTACAATGACTTGTCCTCGGCCATAGTCACATTCCCCTCGATGATCTTTCAACTACCTCTCTAGTTAGGCCTTTTATAAGTGGATCCGACACATTATCGCTTGACTTTACATAGTTAATTATGATAATTCCCCTAGAGAGTAGTTGCCTAACGGTTTATGTCTTCGTCGTATATGACAAAATTTTCCGTTATACATAATGCTCCCAGCGCTTCCAATTGTCGCTTGACCATTACAATGTATGCATATAGGTGCCAAAGGTTTGGGTCAAAATGGAATATCTTTCAAGAAATTCTGGAGTCATTCAGCTTCTTCACCGGCCTTCTCTAAGGCTATAACCTCAACCTCCACTGTAGAGCGGTCAATGTACATTTGTTTGAACGATTTCCAAGACATCGCTCCTCAACCGACTGTTTAGAATCGGTTGAACCGGTGATCTAATTTGCATCACTATACCCCTCTATTATCGAGAGATACTTATTGTAGTGCAAAGCATACTTTGGAGTATATTTCAAATACTTCAAAACTCGTTTCATTGTCATGAAAGTTCAATGTAAACTTTCTTATGTTGTAGACTAACACGTCTCGACTTTTGTTTGCATATCAGATTATTGACTACACCTATCGTAGCAATAATATATTAGAACAATAACAGGAATGATTGGCATCAGTTGTGTCCACATCCTTTTAATATATAATACATTTCGCAATCACTCCGTCATTTTCAAGTATTTGTATGCTATTTATTCATGCGTTTATATGATATGCAAATTATAGCACCTTCATTTATGAAGCAAATCCAACTTTCAATGGATTTTGGTCATGTTCATCGGTTGGTTCACCTCATTATAGACCAACGTATTAATACGTTCATTTATGAACGATCATATTTATACAAGACATACAAACACACTTTTTATGAAAAATCGCAACCTTCCAGGTGACACCTTTCATAAAAGATCTAAACATTATAAATGTTCAAGAAAGAACAAATCATTTCTGTAAAGGCACGTAAACAACTTTCGAATTTGTAGTTTCATCACTAGTCATCACTAAGACTGAACAAGTAATGAATTCACCGACTACCATATCAATATCCTTAAGGATTCGTGGGGTTCGAAGAATCATATCATCTTGTTCTTCTAAATAATATAGACATTACATCTAACATTAGCTTTTGTTATGTATAAGCTAAATGCCCCCACATTTCACATGTTTCTCGTTACGAGTGAGTATGTGTCAAAGTAATCAAGACTTTCTCATTGTCTTAATCCTTTGGCAATCAATCTTGCCTTATATTTGTCAATAGTACCATCAGCTTTCATTTTTCTTCTGAAAATCCAGTTAGAAGGCAAAGGTTTATTTCCTAGAGGAAGATCAACCAATTCCCAAGTATGATTACTTAATATGGATTCTATATCACTATTGACTGCTTCTTTTCGAGAAAGACATAATTTATTTCAAAGTTTGAAGCTCATTTTCCAACAAGAATATCAGAAAATTTGATCCAATGGAAGTAGTTGTCCTTTGACGTTTACTACGTCTTGAATTCACCTCATTAGGTGTACTTTCCTTTGATTCTTCACGATGTCGATTGGATATTTCACTAGACGACTCACATTTCTTTTTATACGGATAAATACTCTCAAAGAATTCCAGCTTTATCTGATTCGATTACCGTATTAATATAATGTCGGGATTTTCTGATTTATGAATCAGAAACGATATGCATTACTGTTTATTGCATATCTTATGAAAACACAATCAATAATTTCCGGTCCCATCTTTACCGTTTTGGTTTTAGGAACTTGCACTTTAGCTAAGCACCCCCGCACTTTAAAATATTTAAGTTGGGCTTTATTCCATTCCATTTCTCATATGGAATGGATTACGTCTTGCTCTGGGGAACTCGACTGAGTATTCGTTTAGTTGTAAGAATAACTTTCCCTCCACAAGTTCTGGGGTAAATCAGAACTTATCAACAAGACATTCATCATCTCTTTTAACATTCTATTCTTCCTTTCCGCAATTCCATTAGATTGCGATGAGTAAAAGGCAGTCGTTTGGTGAATGATGTTATATTCCAAACATATTTCTTCTAAAGGAGATTCATATTTGCTTCCCCTATTACTTTGTAAAGCCAACCACAAGAACTGTTGTTTATGACATGACAAAGCCAGAATAAATGGTGAAGTTTTTAATATTCAAACTAATCTGACACAATCAGAATTAATAAACAATGAAGTTTTTAATCTTCAAACCGAATGATATCTGATACAACCAGATCTAATAGACGGTGAAGTTTTTTAATCTTCAAACCGAGTATATGTGACACAATCAAATTTAATAAACGGTGAAGTTTTTAATCTTCAAACCGAATAGTAAATTGGAGTAGAAAATCACTAAGATTTTAATCTCCAAAACGAGTAAAAAGTCACTTAGACTTTAATTTTCGACAAATGAGTAGATCGTCACAAAGACTTTAATCTCAAAACGAGTAAAAAATCACGAAGATTTTATTCTCCATAATGTGTGTAGAAAATTGCGAGAATTTTAATTCCTCCAAATGGTTTTCCAACTAAACCATTATAACACTTGATGATAGGCTATAATTACGTATTTTAGTCGCTTATTACACTCAAATTTACTGCACTTTAGTTGAGTTTGCGTTTTAATCGTTAGTGTTTTGCACTAATTGTGTGTTTTATGCCTTGTAGGAGTGATTCCGAGCTATATAGATTATATGTAATGAATTCAAGTGATTTGGAGCTTTGAAGTCTGAGTAAAAGTCCAAGTAATTAATCCGGAATCGTATTCGGGGATCAACAGATGATAGAGCAATAAAACGAAGAATCGAGTAGGCATATTGCGCATTGTATGGTAAAATGCACATAACTTTTTGCTCAAAACTCCATTCGGACTTCACAATATATGGTTGGAAAACTAAGTCAAAGGGATACAACTTTCATGTTTTACATTTTTCCAAATTCCAAACGGAACAGGGTGTAAAACGCGGTCGAAACCGCAACCGCGGAGCTGAGGCGGGGTGAGGCAGTATACCTGGCATATACCGCGGTTGAACGCGGCCGCGGCAGTCCAGACGTGAAATATTGTCCTTTTTCACGTAGGAGAAGGTATAATTGTTTGGGCCCGACCCTACTTGGTATATATACATGGAAAAATGGTATTTTTGAGAGGTTGGACACACTTTTGACATAATTTAGACCTAAGGAGGCTAAGGAGACCGGGGATTCGACCTAAGGAGTCAAGAACACAAGAGAGTAAAGCGGGGAATTCTTCAACACGTTTTTCCTTCCTCTTCCTATTTTTCATTGTTGGTTATGACTTTTAGTATTGTAGTTTTACATACTATTATGAATAGCTAATCTGTTATCTAGGGTTTTGATGGAACCTTTTGTAGGATAAATTCTTGTTATGTTTTTATATAATTGAGCGGTAGTATTTTCTCTATTTGTTCAACTATATTATTCTTGTGGTTGATTGAAGGGCCCTCAATTAGTTGTGCCTATTTAGTATGTATTACTCGGGAGAGAGTGCATATTTAGGTAGTTGTTGAACAACATCACTCCCAACGTATGTGAGGAATCAATAATCAAGGGTTTAAAGGTGGGATTAGGGATAACGAAACCTTGGGTGCGATCTAAGTGAGCTGTAACAAAAGCCAGCTAGCGTAACTCGGGAGAGTGCGTCTAGTAAATTATGGTAATTACTCGGGAGAGAGTTACGACAGTCAGAGCGCTCATGATCGGTAGAGAATACTTAGGCGAATTTATAGAAAACGTAGCGGGAAGGAAGCCGACAATTGGGGAAATCATAACTCTAGACCTCCTTAATCTTGACTCTAATCCTTATTCTTGTTAATTGATAGTTTTACGGTCTAGATTTGTTAGTTAATTAGATAAACATAAATATTATAATCTTTATAATTAGAAAATTGTTTGGACTTGTGTTTCTTAGCGATATTGAACAACTATAGCTAAGCCTTAGTTCTCTGTGGGATTCGACTCCGGACTTGTAAACCAGATTATATTTGCAGTGACCGCTTTGTCCTTTTTATAAGGCATAATTGGGCGTGATCAATTTTGGCGTCGTTGCCGGGGAACTATCGGTGTAGTTGTAGGTGTACATATTTCTAGGTTTAAAGTTTGAACTTTTATTTTTATTTTTTGTATTTGATTTTTTTTGTTTAGTTTTTGTTGTTGTTGTTTTTGTTTTACTTATTAAATTGAGAAACATGGCATCTTGGAATTATGAGAGTTTTGATGTTGGTAATTCTACTTTTGATCCTTCTTATGCGTTTAGTGGAGGAAACCACCCCGGGCAAAATTATCAAAATATTCCCGAGAGCGAGTTATGTGCACCACCTCAATCTTATGTGTGGAATGTGTGCGATATGTGTGGTGGTCAAGATAGTCACTTTCATGGTTGTGCTTATATTTCTTATCTTCCCCAACCCCTTACTTTGATGGTTCTTCTTTTTCTTGTGAAGTTAATAGGAACAAAGAATCCAGGTATGAGCCCCTGAAAGAGATCAAGGATATGTTAAAGTGCCTTCTAGAACAAAATAATGAGAAACAATTGCAGATAGAAAGGCAAGAGGCAATTATTCGCAAGTTGGAGGCTCAATTGAGTCAAGTGGTTGGAGCTTTTAATGCTCAACAAGCCAATATTGAGGATAGCAGCCAAGAAGAGCATGAATTTGAGGGTGTTAATTGGGGAGGTCAGAGTAGAACATCAACAACCTAGCCAACTACAATTTGAGGATGTCAATGTTGAAGAAGTGAGACTAGAGCCAACCAAGGACTTTGAGGATATAAATTTTGTTGACTCTAGTATCATTGATGTTGAGGATGTTGAAAGTCCTGAAGTTCATGTGTTTGAGTGCATTGGTCCACACTCCAAGCATTTTTCCACATTATGTTTGGATGATGATATAGAAATAGAGTCATCCGAACCAATTGAAGAGTCAAGGAATGAGGAACAAGGTGCATATATTCTGGAATTCTTCTTGCCAGAAAGTCAGGATTACATACCTCATACAAAGGCCAAGGAGTGCAGAATACTACATTATTTTCTTGGGCCAATTAGATTTGTTCCTCCACCCCTGGAGCATAGCCGAAAACTTGATGCCAAATTGGGGGTTCAATTCATAAGCTCGAGGTGGAGGCAAAAAGTGATTCGCGTCATGCCGCGACGTTAAATCAAGCGCTTGTTGGGAGGCAACCCAGCTTTATTGCTTTCTTTTATTTTATTTTTTAATTGTATTATTTTTGTAGTGTCAAATTTTTATTTTCTAGGAGCATGGAAAGCAAAGGTATTGGAAGGATGCAACAGCAAACCAAATGGTTTGGAACTAAGTGTGAGGTACCCGCTTGAAGGATCAAGCTTGGGAGAAGTCTGAGTACCCCATGAGATGTTAGTGCTTTGGCCTTTAGCCTACCAGGGAGTCTCTTTTACCCTTTTTATTAGTTATGGTGTGCATTGGGGACAATGCACAATTTTAAGTGGGGTGAGGAGATTGTCTGGGTGACTTTCTATGCTATTTTAGTTGTGTTAGTTTAATTGAATAATTTTTTTTAAAAAAGAAAAGATTGGACTTTTCTCGACGATGGATCTATAGACAATTTTCTTGAGGGATTTAAGTCTAAAGAAAAAAAATAAAAAAGATTTTATTTTGTTAGGTAGTGTAGCAATTACCCCTTGATATTTCTTTAAACCGCGGTTCTTTTCCAAGGGTTTTATTTGAACCGGGTGTAGTTAGTTTTTTTTGGGAGTATGAGCCATTGTGTTGTGTTTTGAATTGAAGCAATATCTCTTGACTTTGTTATGCCTTGAGAATAGTGAGTACTTTGGTTGTGACGCTTAGGCTCAATTTTTGACTCTTGTATAAGTACCTTAAATTTTATGATCTTAAATTTGCTTAACTGCTTTGACTAGAGTGTCTTGATGAAACCAATCCTGAGTGAGTTATGTGCCATGTGTGTGTAAGGATTTGTTATATTCTGTGCATTGCATTTGATGCCTAGAACTTTCCCCGGGTGTTTGCAAAGCGAAATAGTAGTTTTGTTCAGTCTTGTAAGTGATATAGGCGTTTCTTTGTTGAGCCAGATATGTATATTTTATCCGCCTAATTATTATGTATCATAGTTAACCCCTTTGATCCTGTAATCTTGTTTCTTTGGCAACCACATTACAAGCCTTACCCATTTGTTTGAATTAATCCTCTATTAGAACTTTTTAACCTCTCATGAGCACTTGAATTGTTATGAACTGTGCAAAAGTTAAAGTGTGAGGTGGTTGGTGGCTTTTGAGTGGAACTAATGAAATAAGGAGAAAAGTGCAATGTTTTGAAAAAGTAAGAGCCACTTGATTTAAAAAGAAAAAAAATATAGTTGGATTGTTGTGAAAAATATTTCATGATAAGTGGTGGCTCTTGATGTAAGTGTGCTTAAAAAAAAGAATGGGGTAATATACATTGAGGTGAAGGTGGAGTTTGGTTTGACATAAGCATGTGGTTTGAATGAAGTATATGTATTAAAGTGCTTAGGGAGGTGTAGTCACTCTTATCTCTAAATGTATCATACCCGTCCCACAGCCTACATTACAACCAAATAAAGTCCTACTTGATCCTAGACTGAATGAGCTAGATTAGTAGAGTAGTACACTACGGGCAAGCCTATGGTGCATCTTTAGTGGCATATGAATGTTATTTCTGAGAGTGAGTGAATTCTTTCAATCTTGAGTTCCTAAGTGTTCTTAAATTTTATTATGTGGAACTACTCTCTTTTGTTGTGTGAGGGCACTTGATTCATGAAGGAAAGGTAATGTTAGTGACCTCTATGTTAGAGTAAGTAGGTGAGTTGTGAATAATGTGTGGTACTTGTGAGTCAAATCTTGAGGTGAAGATGTTACGCTTTTGTGCTTAGTCTATTTTAAATATTCTTGGTGTGATGAGTTAGGAGAATTATTTAAAAAGGTCGTGTCTATATAAAGTGTAGTTTGATTGCACGAGGACGAGCAATGTTTAAGTGTGGGGTGTTGATGATAGGCTATAATTACGTATTTTATTCGCTTATTACACTCAAATTTACTGCACTTTAGTTGAGTTTGCGTTTCAATCGTTAGTGTTTTGCACTAATTGTGTGTTTTATGCCTTGTAGGAGTGATTCCGAGCTATATAGATGTTATGGAATGAATTCAAGTGATTTGAAGCTTTGAAGTCTGTGTAAAAGTCCAACAAATTAAGCCGTAATCGTATTCGGGGATCAACGGATGATAGAGCAATAAAACGAAGAATCGAGTAGGCATATTGCGCACTGTCTAGTAAAATGCACATACCTTTTTGCTCAGAACTCCATTCGGGCTCCACAATATATGGTTGGAAAGCTAAGTCAAAGGGATACAACTTTCATGTTTTACGTTTTTCCAAATTCCGAATGTAACAGGGTGTAAAACGCGGTCGAAACCGCGACCGCGGAGCTGAGGCGGGCTGAGGCAGTATACCTGGCATATACCGCGGTTGACCGCGGCCACGGCAGTCCAGACGTGAAATATTGTCCTTTTTCGCGTAGGAGAAGGTATAATTGTTTGGGCCCGACCCTACTTGGTATATATACATGGAAAAACGATATTTTTGAGAGGTTGGACACACTTTTGACATAATTTAGACCTAAGGAGGCTAAGGAGACCGGGGATTCGACCTAAGGAGTCAAGAACACAATAGGAGCAAAGCGGGGAATTCTTCAACAAGTTTTTCGTTCCTCTTCCTATTTTTCATTGTTGGTTATGACTTTTAGTATTGTAGTTTTACATACTATTATGAATAGCTAATCTGTTATCTAGGGTTTTGATGGAACCTTTTGTAGGATAAATTCTTGTTATGTTTTATATAATTGAGCCGTAGTATTTTCTCTATTTGTTCAACTATATTATTCTTGTGGTTGATTAAAGGGCCCTCAATTAGCTGTGCCTATTTAGTATGTATTACTCGGGAGAGAATGCATATTTAGGTAGTTGTTGAACAACATCACTCCCGACGTATGTGAGGAATCAATAACCAAGGGTTTAAAGGTGGGATTAGGGATAACGAAACCTTGGGTGCAATCTAAGTGAGCCGTAACAAAAGCCAGCTAGCGTAACTCGGGAGAGTGGGTCTAGTAAATTGTGGTAATTACTCGGGAGAGAGTTACGACAGTCAGAGCGCTCATGATCGGTAGAGAATACTTAGGCGAATTTATAGAAAACATAGCGGGAAGGAAGCCGACAATTGGGGAAATCATAACTCTCTAGACCTCCTTAATCTTGACTCCAATCCTTATCCTTGTTAATTGATAGTTTTACGGTTTTCTAGATTTGTTAGTTAATTAGATAAACATAAATATTATAATCTTTATAATTAGAAAATTGTTTGGACTTGTGTTTCTTAGCGATATTGAACAACTATAGCTAAGCCTTAGTTCTCTGTGGGATTCGACTCCGGACTTGTAAACCGGAGTGTGTTGCAATGAGTAGCGGGCTGTTTCTGTGGCTTTGTGATGTTCTGTGGAGGTATGGGGTGTTGAAAGTTGATGTCAGGAGTAGTGAGGGAGAATGACAGACTCGCCAAGTTCCGAACTTGGTCTAGTTCTTCTTGAAATTTCAGTAACTTTTGTTCGAGCTGAGCGACACTTTCTTTGGATACCTGAATACCCTGAGGAACCTCTACCCTTTCAACCGAATTCTCTTTCTGGCGTTGTTCACGTTCTCCATTTTTACTTTGTTCTTGCTTTTGATAGGACTTCGGAGGTGGAGAAGGTGGAGGTCCCTTAGATCTTGTGTAGTAGGATGATGATGCCAGAATGCAGGAACTAACCTTTTAGGGAGGGGAATAAGAATAAAAGTAAAAACAACAAAAAGGTAACAAGTTAGTACGGATTCTGTTAAAAATATTGCAATATTTAAACACATAGTACAAGAATATAAATCGTGCCCTAAATTGGGTGCCTCATTGTGCCCGAAGTAGGCCTAGCGACAAGTTGATTTGGAGAACTTATAATGCTAAATGCCTCATTTTATTGATAAAAATAAGACGAATCCCAATACGACACTAAAATTGCATAAAGTAAAAAATGTCACTAATGGCCGTTGGCCTTATTGCATTTCAAAGAAAAGAAACTTCTAACTATTTGATCCCAGAAGGACCTTCCCTAGATTGAATGTTCTTTTTGATCAGATCCTCCAGCTCGCGTAGATTTTCCAGTAAAAATGCCTTCGCCAGGCGTTCTCCTTCGCCTTCCTCAATGTTTTGACACTCGGTAACTCTTTTTCTCACTTTCCCTTCCAACTCCAGCAGACTGTATTCCAGATATTCCAGCTTCTCACTAGCCTTGGTGACTCTCTCTTTCCCTTCGTTGATTTGGCTACTTGATGGGAGGTTCCTCCACCATGTCAGCAAGAGTGAGGGTACACTAACCATACCGAAGTCGGGGACTTTGTCATTCATCTCCTGCAAAACAAAGGGTTAGACCCTTACCCCGCCGGACTCGACTATTTAAATCAATAATTGGCATAAACAACATTTAGTTTTCCAAATAAATGCACAGAGTATGGTGTTGTCCGTTTGGGTCCCAGGGGAACCCAGTGGACTTTGGATAAGGCCATCTTAAAGAGTCATTATGTAGACAACATAACTGACTCGACTAGGTTTGACAGTGATGCATGAACAGTTAAATAGAATAAGGTTTGTATGGGGTGCTAGACCGGTACCCTTGAGCGGACAACTCAAGAGGAAAAGGCACGAAGCCGTCGACTGCACCGCTGATGACTAGTTTTACCGAAAATACGCCTTTGCCAAAATTTAGGGGGTAATAATATTGGAAGAGCGCAACCACTCATCAAGCGTTGCTATGGTATTTTTTTGGCACGTGTGGAATATGATGGTGAAAAATGCAATTACAAAAATGAAACAAATTGCCACGTATTTTCACATTCATAATGATTACAATAATTGCTCGGAAATTACAACGGTATTGAAGAAACAGTAAATGAAAGCGTTAAAGAAAAAAATAGGAAACAAAAAGACAAGTCTGTTTCGAATAAAGGTATTAAAGAAAGCAGTAAAGAAAGCAGTAAAGTCACATATAACATGAAGTGGTAAAAGCCAAAAGAATCCCCAGCAGAGTCGCCATGCTGTCGACGCCCCCTTTTTCTCGCAAAATCGGGTTTACGACATCTGGGAAGACAACTCTATTCCCGTTTGGGAATTGGGTTTTTGGATTTGAAGATTCGCCACCTAATGATTAAGTGAATTAGGACACTAAGGGTTTTTGAGTTGGAAAACTAGAGTTCGGGTAAGGGCTAGAAATTATCTCAAGGGGAAGGTGTTAGGCACCCCTCAAGATCCACTAGTGTGGTTCCCGGCCATGCTATGTTGTGACTTTAATGCAAATAGATACACAAATGATTTTACACATAAGGGTTGCAAATAGATACGTGACAAGTATGTGGGATCAAGGTCTAGATGATCTACAATTTGTTTAAAGGGGGGACTAAACGCAGAAGATAAATCAATACATTGAATAAACAAAGAAGAAAAATTTGGAAGAAAAGGAATAATGCAGTAAAATTAAGGAGGAGTTTTGAGTAGTTGAAAAGACAGGATTTTATTGATATTAAACAAAGTTGTATAAGGAAAGGGGTCCTAGGTTTATAAATCACATGGATCATCCACACAACACCGGTAATCAATCGTACGCGTAGTGTTATCGTGTGATCATCATCTCCATGTCTACCCTTCCCACCCTGTTAAGGTATTAAGCGCGAAATAGTCTCGCTTACTTATTGCATGCTATTACCCGTCCCACCTATCAGTCCTGGAGGCTTTTAGGACTACTAATCCTAAAGGGAGGAAGCTTGGCTTTTCAGAGGTTTAAAAAAAGGTTAAAATACTAAGGCGTCAAGCAAAACACATGAAAGCAGTTATGGGAGCACAAAACAATTAAGGCTCAGATAAACCTCCTTTAATCATAGAAAATCATGTATTTTAGCATATCTTACATGTATTGATTAGGTNGAACTTGGTCCTTTACTGAGTTCGTTTGTCATTCTTCAAAACTTCAACTGATCTTGGGCCAACAGACCTTTGCCTGTTTCTGATTTCTCTTATCTGATACTATGTTCTTCTTCACTGTTGATTCTATGTGACTTGACCTACTTGACTACTGTGCCTCGAATATTTTCCTTACTACTAAATCCTAGCTTATTTCTGCCAAAACTATATGTTTGTGTTATCTCTTTTGCCAATGTGTTTGGCCTCGCATGTCTGATGCTTCTATTCACTCTAATTATATACTGAAGGGTAGAATCATGTTTCATCCTTGATTGATCTTGTGACTGATTGCAAAAGCTTTTCTTTTATGAACCATAATTTCACTCGCTTGTTTAAATTAATTGATTCCTTTCCCTTTACTGCGATATTTTTCCTTGCTGAATCATTTCCCAAAATAAGCTATTCTGCCTTAGACTTGATAGTTCACTTCTTGCTTTTACTTCCCCTTATATGGCAATAATCAATCGGTCCCAGACTGATTTTCTTTCCTTAATTGAAACCTTTTATTACCCATTAAACAGTGATTCCTTAATTAAAGGGAATCACTTGAGTAATTGATTCTGACTTGTGATTGTTTCCATGTTTGTGTTAAAACTTTCCTTATCACCTTACTTATCACTCATTTTCAAAAGCTATAAATACCCACCCCCTCTTCTTTCAAAAGAGACGAACAACTTGAGTTCAAAAACACACACTTACACTTAGAACTCTCTCTTTCTTTACTGCTACTTATGCTATTACTTTGTCTAGCCGGCTGAAAGCCACGGCTAGACTGTGGACTCTTGTTTGCTTTACCTTTCTGCACTTTCCGTCTCTACTGGTATGTCCTGGTTTACTCTTTAAGTCTCAACAACAATATGTTTCTTTAAGTTGCTTCAGTTTCTCATTCATGCTCACTTCTGTCAATGTTTTTGCAGTTTTTTTACATTACTAGCATGCTAAAATATGTTCCCTTCCCTTTTTTTAGATTAATGTTTCCCTATGTATGCACTCTGTCAGTCGCTTGTTATGTGATTTGCTGACTTATGAATCCCAAACCCCATATCTCCTCTATGTGTTTGTGTTCTTTTGGTTGGCTTGTGGGCAGGCCAGCATCATCTATTGATGTGCATGACCAAACCTGCCCCTAATTGGGGTCATATGCTTCATACAATGTATCCCCAAAACCCCTCGACCCCTTTGTGTAACTACTGATTCTGTGGATTTTGAGCTCTACTACTATTGTTTTCAAATCACCCTTTAATACTTACTATTTCCAACTCAGTTTTAATCAATCCCTGTCCTGCACTTCCACCATATTCTTAGAACGTAGGTTCTGCCCCTCTTGTGTGAGCTTTGCCTTGGGACCCTTGAGCTCCCTCTGAACTTGGACAGATAAGGGCTGGCCCTTCCACACTGCACTCATTCTTGTCTGGTTATGCAAACCTGGGTGTAAGCACTGCCCGGGGTCCCTTGAGACCCTTAGGGAACTTTGACACACCCAGGTATGAGAAAGGCTTTGAACACCATGGGCATCTGAAGTGATTAATTATATAACTCAGATAGGAAGTCAAGATCAGGCTTCTTTTGGTGGTAATTTCTTATTTCTGCACTTCTTTTGTAATTCAAGTATTTGGTCTGTAATAATTTGTAACGAATATTGGGGTTGGCTAGTGAAAAGGGATGGGGTAATTATACATGTTTTAAGGGCAGACAGCATGCCTATAGGATCTGTTTAATAAATTCTGCATGTTTTACTTCCACACTTAGATATTCTGCCTATAGGACCTGTTTAATAAATTCTGCATGTTTTACTTCCACACTTAGATATCCTGCCTATAGGATCTGTTTAATAAATTCTGCATGCTTACTTCCACTCTTAGACATCATGCCCATAGGATCTAATGGCTATAATCAGACACCATGCCCACAAGGTTAAAATCAGCTTCGAAATTAGATGTCATGCCTGTAAGGTTAATATCCATATTTTTTATAGAGATCATGCCTATAGGAATTTCGTTGTGATCAAATAAATCCTGCCTATTCCACTTCATGTTAAATTAGATACCATGCTTATAAGGATCAAAATCAGCCTTGCATACTTAGATACCATGTCTATATAATTTAAGTTGTTATAATAGGAATCATGCCTATAGGACCTAAAACCAATCTAGTTCAAAATCAGTTCGACTCGTAGTGTTCTGAATCAGTTTAAACAACCTACTCCTTTTATCAATACGGTTTAGAAAGCATGCCTATAGGATCCAAATCGCTCGTTTTGAACTGTTTAATGTTTCACTACATTCCTAATCAGCAATAGATATCATACTCCTAGGATATCACTATTACGCCTAGGCAAGCCTTAGGTAATAATAATGATAAAATTGAATCCTCATTTATTTAATTAGCAACTGCTACAACCAGCAGGCAGGCCTGATTCAAACTTCTTATCTGAGCTATACAATGAATCTGGTTCTGACTCAAAGCCCCTGCCTTAGGATTTTTAAAATTCAGACTTTAACTGTGTTTGAGTCGTGCTATTTATATGTATTATTTGCGGAGGATTGTATGAGCCTTCTAATTGCTTACATGTTTCTCCTTTGAATGTAGTCCTATGTGTTTTTGTATGCCGCCTTAGACTTTTGCCTTTAAACCTAAGAATCAGCCTAAATCCTACCTATTATAGGAATAGTAGTCCTAAAATTCCTCCGAGACTGATAGGAATGAGACGGGTAATAGCACGCATTAGATTTCGAGAACAATCCGCGCTTTAAATACCTTTACGGGGTAGGAAGGGTAGATATGGATATGATGACCGGTGCGCTAATACCACGTGTAGCCCCTCTTTTGAGGAGTGATTACCGGGTATTGCATTGATGTGATCCATATTACAAACAAACCTAGGACCCCTTTATATTCATCAGCATGCTTAGTTATAACTCTTTCAAAACTTTGCTTTATTTAATCATCTTCAAACACTTGTGTATTTAAAATCCCCTCTTATTTGAGCCTTGTTTATTTACTTGTTAATTGCACAAATTCACAAAGAACTATCTGGCCGGGAACCACACTAGTGGATCCTGAGGGGTGTCTAACACCTTCCCCTTGGGATAATTTCAAGCCCTTACCCTATCTCTAGTTATCAAACGTAGTTGAAGTTGAACCCCAAAGGTGCCCTAACGCACCTTAAAATCGTTAGGTGGTGACTCTTCAAAATTGCAAAACCCCTTTCCCAAAAGGAAAAAGTTGTCCCAACCAAAATGTCATAAACCCGATTCCGCAAAGGAAAAAGGGGGCGCGACAACATGGCGGCTCTGTTGGGGATTTTTATAGGCTTTTACCATTTCAGATTATTCTTGTGAATTTGTACCTCTCCCTATGTGCAATTATCTGTTTAATTCCTTTAAGCATTTAATTTCTTCTTTAGAAGCAAAACTGACATATCTTCCTTGTTTTCTTTCCTTTATTGCTTTAAATTATGAAATTGTTGTATTTATCGCTTTCTTAATGTGCAAATACATGCTAACATGCTTGTTAATTATTGCATAATCATGCTCAACATCATACTCCACTCGTGCCAAAACAAATACTATAGCAACGCTTATAATGAGTGGTTGCGCTCTTCCTATATCATTAGCCCCTAAATTCCGAAAGGCTTATTTGCGGTAAAACTAGTCGATCAGCGGTGCAGTCGACAGTTCCGAGCCTTCCCCCTTGAGTTGTCCGCTCAAGGGTACCAGTCTAAAACCCCATAGAAACCTTACTCTGTTTAAATTGTGCATGCATTATGGTCAAACCTAGCCGGATCCGTTATGTTGTCCACATAATGATCCTTTAAGATAGCCTTGTCCAAAGTCTACTGGGTTTCCCTAAACCTAAAATGGACGTCGTCACGTTCTGTGCATTTATTTGGAGAACTAGATGCTTCATGCTAATCATTGATATTAAGTAGTTGGATCCGGTGGGGGAAGGGTCTAACCTTATCTGCCTTGCAGAAATATGAGGCACGAAGTCCCCAGATTCGGCATGGTTACCAACATCCACCCAAGATTGCTAAGCTGGTGGAAAGATTTACACTCTAGTGATCAAAATCTCGTCAGAAAATACCTGAGAAAATTACCATCCCTTTTGGAGGTCGAACCTAGTAACATGATCATAGAAGCTGCTACATTGTTTTGGGATTGTGAAAGGGTCGTATTCCGCTTTGGGGGTATTGAAGTAACACCTTTGCTGGAGGAGATAGGGGGACTGGCCAGTCTAGTGTGGGAAACTCCGGGCTTGCTAATGCCTGAGAATCGCAAGGGTAGGGGCTTCCTTAAAATGATAGGTTTGAAGAAGAATCTAGAATTAACATGCTTGAAGGACTCATACATCCATTTTGACTACTTGTATGAAAGGTACGGTCACAGCAAATCTTACCGTACCTACTCTGGCGAGTTTGCCATTACATCCTTGGGACACGCCCATCGCAGGGTTTTCGTCTTCATATTTTGCTTCCTGGGTCTGATTGTATTTCCAATGAAGAAAGGTAGAATTCATACTAGGTTGGCTATGGTAACCAAAACCCTAATGGAGGAGATTGGTGGGAAGGCATTCAGCATTGTACCTATGATTATTGCAGACATATACCGAGCCCAAGAGAAGTGTCAACGAGGAGCAAAACACTTCGAAGGCTGCAATCTGCTACTTCAACTTTGGCTCATAGAGCATCTCCAAAAGGGCGAATATCGACAAGAAATTCAGCGTAGGGACTGGGATGATCACATCGCTTCTACCATCCAAAGAGAATGAATTACATCCCCGACATGTTCGCTCAGCCTGAGAATGCTAAGGGATGGGTTGAGCAATTTGATAATCTGACCGAGGAACAAGTTCAGTGGATGTTCGAATGGTTTCCGACTGATGAGTTCATCGTCAGATCCAGAGACGCACCTTTCCTGATACTAATTGGTCTGAGGGGAACCTACCCTTATGTGCCTTTGCGAGTCATGAGGCAAGCTGGTAGGAAGCAAGAAATACCCAGGGTCGATAAGATGAGCCACTTTCGAACCGACTTCCAAGGCGATAATAGTCCTTACAAGTGCCAAGCCCAACACACGTGGCATAGCAAGATCGTAATGGGGAAAGACACCATAGAGCCAGACAGATACCACGCCAATTTTACTCCTTTCTATTCAGGTTGGTAGGAAGACTATCATGATGGTTTGGTCCAGCCGGGGTTTGTTCGAGGCCACAGGATTATAGACAAAAAGGCCGAGGCACAAGTCAAGTACAACAAGTTGGGCAAAAGGATCCGTGAGTGTGAAAATGAACATCGCGAAATACAAGAGTCCAACCAGAAGCTGATCGAGGAATGGAAAGACATGGCTACCAACGCCAACAAAAGGCTGGGATACCTGGAGCGAGGCATAGTGGAACTGGAAAGAAAATTTCTCAAAAGGGTTGAAGATTGTCAAGAGGCTAAAGGGGTTGAAGGTGGATACTTAGCCAGAGCATACCTGTTGCTAGGACTTCGCGAGTTGGGGAAGCTGTTCGAAGGAACCAAGGATGTCGAATCTGGGGAAGGTCCTTCTCGGACCAAGTAGATAGGAATTTATCTTCTTTGCTTTAAAATGTAACAAGGCTAGTGGCCATTAGTAACTTTTATTTCCTGTTTATTTAATGATTTGGGATTCGTCTTATCTTTATCAATGAAATGAGGCATTTAGCATTCCAAGTTCTCCAAATCAATTTGTCGCTAGGCCCACCTCGAGCACAACGAGGTTCCCAAATTAGGACACGATTTACATTCCGGCACTACGTGTTTAAATATTGCAACACTTTTTATGATCCTCACTAACATGGTTACCTTTTTGTCTTATTTTGTTTTTCCCCTCTCCAAAGGTTAGTTCGTGCACTCTGGCAACATCATCTTATTCCACGAGATCTAGGGGCCCTCTACCCACTCCTCCTCTTAGTCCTGTTAAGAACAGGAACAAAGGCAAAAAGGAACATTTGTACATCGGAAAAGAAAACACAACAGCAAAGGCCACTGATGGCCATGGTATTCGGGTTCCCAATGAAAATGTGTCACAACTTGAGTAGAAATTGTTGAAGTTTCAAGAAGAGCTCGATCAGGTTCGGAATCTGGCCAACCTCTCCTTCTCCCTCAGCACCCCAGACACCAACTTCCCCAACGTTCAAAATCCCACGCCTCCTCAAAAGCAACCAAATCATCCCATTGCTCCAACAATGAACCAATGCAACACTCCCCACACTCCAAACAACATTCCACTACTCATCCCCGAATCGCAAAACTCCACAAATGACCATTTCCACACCCACACACCAGGCCGCCACAACAATCCCATCTACGTGGAGACCATGCCACTCTCCACCCAACTTATATCTTGCACACCTAAGTCCGATGAAAAGGATCTACTCATCAGAAACTTGGCTGAAGAACTTAAGAAACTAACCAGCTGAATTCAGGGCATCGAAGGAAGTAAAGGGATCAAAGGGTTGAACTATGAAGACCTCTGCATACAACCTGATGTCGAACTACCGGAAGGGTATAAGCCTCCTAAGTTCGAGATGTTTGACGGTACAGGTGATCCAAGGGTCCATATGAGAACATACTGCGACAAGTTGGTCGGGGTACAAAAAGATGAAAGGATCCGCATGAAGCTGTTCATGAGGAGTCTAAAAGAAGATGCACTATCATGGTACATCAGCCAAGATCCTAAGAAGTGGTCGAGCTGGGTAGGTATGGCATCTGATTTCATGGACAGGTTCAGGTTTAACATAGAGAACGCGTCAGACGTGTTCTATATCCAGAATCTAATGAAGAAGCCCACGGAGACATTTCTCGAGTATGCTACTCGTTGGAGGTCTGAAGCTGCAAAGGTCAGACCCGCCTTAGAAGAAGAACAAATGAACAAGTTCTTTGTCCTGGCTCAAGACCCGCAATACTATGAAGGATTGATGGTGATTGAGAACCATAAGTTTTCTGACATTATCAAGTTGGGGGAACGAATTGAAGAAGGCATCAAGAGTGGTATAGTTACAAACTTTGAGGCCTTGCAAGCTACAAATAAGGCCTTGCAATCCGGTGGTGTGTCTAAGAAGAGGGACGTCAGGGCCGTGATGGTTGCACAAAGGACCAAGTCTCCTCTCAAATACCAAACCTACCCAATACCTCCACTCACATATCAGCCAACCCCAAATTACCAAGCACCCTCCTACCAGGCTCCACCACCAACTTATCAGTCATCTCCACCTCCCACATATCTGCCTACCTCACCCAGATACTCTCAACCCGCTCATGTCTACCAAACTTACAATGCCCAACCATCTCATTTCCAATCACCCCACACACGCCAAAACAACCCTAGGCCCCGACCTAATTTTGATCGGAGGCCTCCAAAACAATACACAGCCATCGTCGAACCCATTGACCAGCTATATAAGAGACTCAAAGCCGCCGGTTATGTCACCCCCGTCCCTGCTACAACCCCTGAGAATCCTTCTCAGTGGGTTAACCCAAACAAGTCTTGTGCATACCACTCCGGCATGAAGGGACACACCATCAATGAATGCCACTCTTTAAAAGACAAGATACAGTCTCTGATTGATAACAAAGTCATTGTAGAAAAGGAAGCCACTTCGAACGTCCGCAACAACCCGCTACCGGACCATAAAGGCGGGGGTATTCATATGATTGAAGTGCAGGATGATTGGGATCCCGAAGGATCCATCGGGTTGATCGCAGAAGGCGATGACCCAAAGAAACAAGCAGTTACTCTCAATTCGATTATAGTCTAGATCGAACCGTCTGAGAATGTCGAGGTAGATGTGTCTATGCCTCTTGAATTTGAAGCAGCGCCATCAACAAAGGCACCAGCACCATTCGAGGTTGCAGTTTTGCCACCCAAAGAACATGTCCCATTTGAAGTAAAGGTGGCCGCACCGATCCCAGTGGCGATGTCTACCATGCCTTCATTCCATACAAAAGCCATACCATGGGATTATACAGCCGAGGCTAGGAGGAAATGCAAGGTCAGGTTCGAATAGACTGTTGCAGCATAGGGTATGACAAGAACTGGAAGAGTCTATACCCCGGAACATCTAGCTGAGTCAAGCAAGCAGGCCTCCAACCGGCCACCCATCATTGAGACGGTTCCAGACGACCTTTGGAGGAAAATACAGGCAAAGGAGTATTCGGTCATCGACCAACTAAACAAAATAGCAGCACAGATATCCATCCTCTCATTGCTGCAGAATTCCTAGACACACAAAAATGCTCTGCTGAAGGTGCTGAGTGAAGCATACGTGCCAAGTAACATCACTGGCGGGGAAATGGCAAATATGGTGGGACAAGTATTAGAAAGCCATAAAATTACCTTCTATGAGGACGAGCTGCCACCTGAAGGGTTGGGTCACAACAAAGCCCTGCACATCACCGTGCAATCCGAAGACTATTTCATCACTAGGATCCTGATCGATGGGGGTTCTAGCCTTAATATATGTCTGTTGATAACACTTAAGAAGTTGGGCAAAGGGCTGCATGAGATAAAAGAAAGAGCAATCAATGTGAAAGCTTTTGATGGGTCTCAGAGGTCCGCCATCGGTGAGATTAGCCTGTGTCTACAGATGGGACCAACCTGGTTCGAGGACGACTTTCAAGTGATAGATGTGCCAGCATCCTACAACTTGCTGCTAGGACGACCCTGGATTCATGCTGCTGGGGCTGTAGCTTCAACACTGCATCAGGTAGTAAAATTCGAATGGAATCACCAGGAAGTTATCATTCACGGCAACGGTAGCAACCCTATATACAGTCGTCAGACCATTCCCGCGATCGGAGGAAGAAGAAAGCTAGGCGGAGAGACCTACTACCACATCGAGCAGGTCAATGCTGTCGACAAGGACAAATGGTGGGATAACAAGATCGAGAGCATATTGAATTGGAGTGGGTACGAACCTGGCAAAGGACTCGGCAAGAACCTCCAAGGGAACTTATAAAACTCAAGAAACATGACACTACTTTCGGTTTGGGATATGAATACACCTGGGAGGAGTTCAATAATTGGTCGCCACCATGGCGCGGTCCTTACTACCCATTAGAGCAATCGATACCGCACCTAGAGCAGACTTTCCAACAGGCTGACGTCGTCTATGGAACAGAAGAAGAAGAAGCGCTTGCAGTAGTGAAAAACTTGTTGCTATAGGACAATGACATGGATGCTCTGTTATTCTCGAGGAGGAGGGGGAGGAAGGTCTCTCCATTCAAGTTGTGAGTAGAGGGGCATACCTCAACAATTGGACCGTCAGGACCACCAGACCCCGACGAGCCTCAGGGTAGCAAGGCTAAAACAAGCACTATTCACTATTTTATTTACTGAATGCTTTTCTTTTCGCATTTTTCCTATTATTCGCAATAAGATCTTCAATGTTCCAAACAATTATTCAATTTATCAAAGCATGTTTGATTTTTCCAACGAACTAATATTTATTTCTGTCATTTCCTCCTTACTTTACCTATACAACATTACTATTACTTATCTTGATGAACCATGACTGTGACATGCATTGAGACAACACAACAAACGGACATTGATTCAGAAGAAGATGACATACCTGAGGAGATTGTCAAAGAAGGTGAGAACTTTGAAAACAGACCTAAGTCCAACCTGGACGAAACTGAAATTGTTAAACTGGGAAAAGCAGAAAATGTCAAGGAAACACGAATTAGCATTCACTTATCGCCATCAGAGAAGAAAGAATACACAGAGTTTCTAAAGGAGTATGAGGACATATTCGCCTGGTCATATGATGACATGACCGGTCTGAGTACGTCTATTGTGGCTCACAAACTACAAATTGATCCAATGTGCCCACCGGTAAAGCAAAAGCTCAAAAAGTTAAAACCTGATATGAGTCTGAAAATCAAGGAAGAAGTCACCAAATAGATCAAAGCTAAGGTTCTCAGGGTGGTTGAGTACTCGACATGGTTAGCAAAATTGTGCCAGTACCGAAGAAGGATGGGAAGGTTAGAATCTGTGTCGACTGTCGGGATCTCAACCAGGCCAGCCCGAAAGACAACTTCCTTTGTCGAATATACACATCCTGATTGACAATTGCGCCAGGTATGAGCTACAATCATTCATGGATTGCTTCGCTGGTTACCATCAGATCTGTATGGATGAGGAAAATGCCGAGAAAACGGCTTTCATTAAGCCATGGGGAGTGTATTGTTACAAGATGATGCCATTCGGCCTGAAGAATGCAGGGGCCACCTACATGAGGGCCATGACAACTATTTTCCATGATATGATACACAAGGAGAAAGAGGTATATGTGGATGATGTTATCATTAAATCCAAGAAGGCCACTGACCACATAGAAGATTTGAGGAAGTTTTTCAATAGATTACGGAGGTACAACCTGAAACTAAACCCTGCAAAGTGTGCATTTGGGGTTCTTGCTGGGAAGTTGCTTGGGTTTATTGTGAGCCGCCGAGGAATAGAACTGGACCCATCAAAGGTCAAAGCCATTCAAGAATTACCACCGCCGAAGAATAAGAAAGATGTGATGAGTTTCCTGGGAAGGCTGAACTACATCAGTCGATTCATAGCGCAGTCTACAGTTATCTGTGAGCCGATCTTTAATATGTTAAAGAAGGACGGCGCTACCAAATGGACCGATGACTGCCAAAAGGCCTTCGACGGAATCAAGGAGTACCTGTCAACACCACCAGTCCTAGCTCCTCCCGAGCCAGGTAGACCTTTATTGCTCTACCTTGCAGTGTTGGACGGAGCTTTCGACTGCGTTTTGGGGCAACATGATGAAATGGGGAGAAAGGAACAAGCCATTTATTATCTCAGCAAGAAGTTCACTCCATATGAATCCCGGTATTCTCTATTAGAACGCACCTGATGTGCTTTGACTTGGGTAGCTCAGAAGCTGAGACATTACTTCTATGCCTATACTACGTACCTCATATCAAGGATGGATCCTTTGAAGTAAATCTTTCAGAAGCCCATGCCCACTGGCAAGCTAGCCAAGTGGCAAATCCTATTGAGCGAGTTCGACATTGTTTACGTAACTAAGAAGGCGGTCAAGGGACAGGCACTGGAAGACGACCTTACCGAAAACCCCGTGGATGGAGAATATGAACCCTTGAAAATGTATTTTCCTGATGAAGAGGTATCATTCATAGGAGAGGACATTGTAGAATCCTATGACGGTTGGAGAATGTTTTTCGATGGAGCAGCAAACTTCAAAGGAGTTGGCATAGGAGCGGTCTTGGTATCAGAAACCGGTCAGCACTATCCAGTGTCTGCCAAACTCAGGTCCCCCCCCCCTTATTTTGGGAAAAAAACCCTTTTGTGTTTAAAGTTTCCATTACTAATGAATTTGAGGTATATGATTTTTGATATAATCTATATGTTGATATTTGTTGGTGATATTTTAAATTTAAAGAGGTGAAAGTGTAGGAATATGAAAATATGACCACCGTGCCAGGAATAAAGAATCTTGTGAATGGCCAAATGAGCTAAGGAAATATTATTGTTGTTTGACTTGGAAATACTAATTGGAATTTATACAATGTGAAAGATGTTGAGGTGAGTATAATTGTATTTATNCAGAGCTTGCTAATCATACTCAGAAACGCATACTTCGGGGATTGTCCAACAACTTCTTTCACAGCGGAGGAATCTTGTATAGGAGGACTCCTAATTTGGGACAATTAAGGTGTGTTGACGCAAAGGAAGCATCCAAGCTGCTAGAGGAAATTAATGCGGGGACCTATGGTCCGCATATGAACACTTTTGTCTTAGCAAAGAAGATACTCCGGGTTGGTTACTTTTGGATGACTATGGAAATAGACTGCATCCAGTATGTCCGGAAATGCCATCGCTTCCAAATACATGCAGACATGATAAAGGTACCTCCAAGTGAGCTCAACACAACAAGCTCACCATGGCCGTTCGCCGCCTGGGGAATGGACGTCATCGGACCAATCGAGCCTGCCACTTCCAACGGACACAGGTTTATCCTAGTGGCAATTGACTATTTCACCAAATGGGTTGAAGCAGCATCTTACAAAGCGGTAACTAAGAAAGTCGTTGCAGACTTTCTTCGCGACCGCATTGTTTGTCGATTCGGTATCCCAGAGTCAATCATTATTGATAACGGCTCCAATCTCAACAGCGACTTGATGAAAGTCATGTATGAAACTTTCAAGATCAGACACAAGAACTCCACAGCCTACAGACCTCAAATGAATGGAGCTGTAGAAGCCGCCAACAAGAATATCAAGAAGATATTGAGGAAAAAGATAGAGAAGCATAAACAGTGGCACGAGAAGTTATCGTTTGCTCTATTGGGGTATCGCACCACAGTCCGCACATCAACCGGAGCAACTCCTTACATGTTGGTTTGTGGTATAGAGGTCGTCATTCCCGCTGAAGTAGAAATTCCTTCCCTAAGGATCATACAGGAAGCTGAGCTCAACGACGCAGAGTGGGTGAAGAGTCGTTATGAGCAACTAGCTATTATAGACAAAAAAAGGATGAACGCAGTTTGCCACGTTCAACTCTATCATAACAGAATGTCCAGAGTCTTCAACAAAAGAGTCAAGCCAAGACAGTTCACACCGGGACAGCTGGTGTTAAAGAAAATTTTTCCATATCAAGATGAAGCCAAAGGGATGTTCTCTCCCAACTAGCAGTGCCCATACATGGTTTACCGGGTTTTGACAAGGGGAGCCCCCATACTTGCAGAAATGGACGGTGAAGTCTAGCCAAAGCCGATCAATTCAGATGCAGTCAAACGTTACTATGTGTAATCTTTATGTTTTACCTATATGATGTAATTTGAACTATGCCTCACCTTATTCCTGTTTAAGAGGGGATACGTAGGTAGCCCTATGGGTTCGGTCACAATTCAATAAAATTTTCATTTCCCCGGAAATTGGAAATTGGGGCAGAATTTTGAGGAGGACCATCAAAATTCTGATGTAATTTCAGCCGATCGCCACACGAGCAGCAGCCAGAAATGTCAACCATCAAACTAGGGCAGAATTTTGAGGGGACCTTCAAAATTCCGTAGCAAGAGAGGTTGCAATGTCCTGAATTGCGTCACAGTCATCTGTTCATCCAAAAACTATTTTAATTATACATTTTTGTTATACTTTTACAAAATCATACGTTTATTATCGAAACTACTTCGTTTAGCAACGCTACCCCAATGATGCAAATGGTATCACCAGATCAAAGAAGAAAGAGTCATGCAAAGCCAGCGGGGATACGAACTAACCTTCCCCTTTACAAAACTCACGATTTTTCTTTGGATACAGGCACTAGAATTACGAAATCATTGAACATACAGTAAGCCCGTAGAACAAACATTGATGCCCCGTATGTCGCAATGCTCCCAGTAATCACTACGCCGCAATCTGCTATCAGCTAAGAAATTCTGCTGTCGTTTGCTATTTTATTTCTTGCACAAGGCTACTATTCTGCCTTCCAACTTGCATAAGGCTACCATTCTGCCTTCCAAGGTTAAGCTCTACCTCTATTTGCATCTGCGTTGCATATGGCTACTATTCTGCCTTCCAACTTGCATAAGGCTACCATTGTGTCTTCCGACACAAAACGCTATCTCTATCGGCATCTGCATTGCATAAGGCTACCATTCTGCCTTCCAATCTGCATAAGGCTACAATCCTGCCTTCCAAGGTTAAGCTCTACCTCTATCTGCATCTACATTACATAAGGCTACTGTTCTGCCTTCCGAGACTAAACGTTGTCTCTATCCACATTGCATGGCCGAAAGATCGCCACATTGCACGGCTGAAAGATCGCCACATTGCACAACTGAAAGATCACCACATTGCACGGCTGAAAGATCGCCACATTGTACGGCTAAAAGATCGCCACATGCTACTGCACCCTTCATGGGCTGAAATATCGCCAACTCATCCAAAGGCGTCATCGTTCGGAGGCACCATCTTCGTAGCCCGAGAACACCATGTCATAGCCTGAGGACCCCTTTCAATCTTTTTGCATATCATTATTCAAAGGCATCATGGTTCGGAGGCACTATCCTCATGGCCCGAGAACATCATTTCATGGCCTGCGGATCCTTTATTATATGCTTCATGGCCCAGGACGTCATGGTCTAAAGACGTCATCCTAACCGTTCAAAGACGGCATTCATGGTCCATTTGCATCATATTTAAATCAATATACGCTTGTATTGCTTATTTGCAAGTAAACCGGCAAGCAACAGCCGTCCCGGCGGGAGCGGTTCCGCTTTAGTGCCCGCAGCCATATCAAACCTAACCGTTCCCGTAAGTCATCCACTCACCCAGCCCTAGATATTGCGTCTGTTCTTGGAATGTACTCGTCGACATACTCCGCCGACGGATCCTGCACTACATATGGCCCAATTCCTGTAAAACTAAGGATATGTAGGCAGCTCGAAAACTAGGGTGCAGCCTAATCCGCTTCAAACCGTTTCGCTCGGTCAAAATTGGCCATCATATCTTTACCAGAAAACTCTTTCATCCTTCCCGGGTAAATAAGGGCAGCTGTTGACGCCCTATATATTTTCAATATGCAAAATAACTTCAAAATGTCCTATATATGCATGTGTAAGCTTATTCAAGTGTTTTATTATTTTTCCATAATTTTAAAGGTTTTTAAATCAATTTACTCCCCTTTTTTATCCATAAACACCCAATAATTATTTCCAAAATTATTATTTTTGGTAAATAATCTATTGAATTTTCATCTTTATGATAAAATATAGCTAAGGTAATTTTTGCATATTTTTACAAATTTATTTAGTATGTTTCAAAGCTAAAGTGCATAATTGCAATATTAGCCTCTTTCGAGATTTAATTGCGTTTATATTCATAAAATTAAGTCCTGTATTTTTAAATTGTTAATTATATGTTATAAATTATTAGTGCTTTCAATTTATTTCCATAAATTAATTTACTATTTTTTATAATTTTAAAAGGGAAAATTGGCTATTTAAATAATAGCCCAATTACATTTCAATCCTAGCCTAAATCTGACCCAAATTAAACCCAGTTTCTCGGCCCAAGTCCCATTCAAACCTGACCCTTAACCCAATTAAATGACCCAACCCGTATCCCCTACCTAACCATTTCAATCCTCGCCGTTGATCATTTAGATCAACGGTCATTACTCGCCCTTTCCTTTTTTAACCTTAAATGACCCTTTACCCTACTTCATTCTTCACCAAACGCCGCCCTTGAATCCCCCTTCTCTCAATTCTCTCTGCAACCCCTTATAACCCTGGCCGCCGCCATCTAATCCCACCCTAATCTACCCTAAAACTACCTAATCCATGGCCTCTCGTGGCCATTTGAGATGTGTATTGGCCTCCTATGGCTCCTGGGTGTTTGTTTCTGTGGTTTCATGGCCAAACCTCGAAGAGATCTGGTCCAGTCCTTGCTCGGTTATTATTCATGGCCTTTCTCCGGCCATCCACGACCTTTCTCCGGCCATTCATGGCCTTTCAAGGCAGGTCCTTGGCTTTTTTTGGTTAGATCAGTAACTTTTAAAGTCTTTCTCACTTCTTTTGGATTTTCTGAAACCCTAGCTCTAAGACCTCACAATTTTCTTTCAGATCTTTCTTAGATCTGTACTTACTATGAATTTCTTAAGTGTTTTCTCAAAAGGTTCTTCAACTTTTCTTTCAAAACAACTCTTCATTTTTTTTTCGACGATTAGGGTTTTCCTTTAAGCTTTTCAAAAGATATCTTCCCTGATCTTAATATTGTTTGTGATTTTGCTATATTTAAAACGATTTGCTCGTATTGTTCTTCTATCTATTTCAGCATGTTAAAAAAACCCTAGTTCCTTTTAGTCTTATCCGAATTCTGAAATTGTTTGTCTAAATGTGTACTTGTTCTTCGTTTCTGACTCTCTTTTCTTTGTTTGACTTGTTTGATTTTGAGTTCTTACCATCTCTTAAACTTAACTACTGTTGAAGGCCTAAATTCCTTAGAAGTTTTCTCACTTATTACTACTGTGAGACCTTTACCTGTTTCTAATTTCTCTTATTTGATACTATGTTCTTCTTCACTGTTGATTCTATGTGACTTGACCTCCTTGACTACTGTGCCTCGAATATTTTCCTTAGTACTGAATGCAAGCTTATTTCTGCCAAAACTGTATGTTTGTGTTATCTCTTTTGCCAATGTGTTTGGCCACGCATGTTTGATGCTTCTATTCACTCTAATTATATAATGAAGTGCAGAATCATGTTTCTTCCTTGATTGATCTTGTGACTGATTGCAAAAGCTTTTCTTTTATGAACCCTAATTTCACTCACTTGTTTAAATTAATTGATTCCTTTCCCTTTACTGCAATATTTTACATTGCTGAATCTTTTCCCAAAATAAGCTATCCTGCACTTAGACTTGATTGTTCACTTCATGCTTTTACTGCCCCTTATATGGCAATAATCCATCTGTCCCAAACTGATTTTCCTTCCTTAATTGAAACCTGTTATTACCCGTTAAACAGTGATTCCTTAATTAAAGGGAATCACTTGTGTAATTGATTCTGGCTCGTGATTGTTTCCATGTTTGTGTTAAAACTTTCCTTATCACCTTACTTATCACAACTGTGTCTCCTTAGATGAACTTGGTCCTTTACTGAGTTCGTTTGTCATTCTTCAAAACTTCAACTGATCTTGGGCCAACAGACCTTTGCNTGTTATCACTCTCATTTGCCCTAGACTCTAGACTTTTACATTTAGCTTTTAAAATCACACATTCCCTAGACAGAACTTCCTTTTCATTATTAATTATCTCAGACTCATCAATGAAGTCTGTTAAGAGTTCAGCTAGCCTTTCTTTAGACAAGAATTTTATCTTGTCTTTGAGATGAAGAATACTTACCTCTTGTTCATCCTCTGATTCTCCAATGGCCATTAGAGCTTGATCCTCCTCAGCTTCATCTTCAGAGTCCTCATCTGATGTTTCTCCCCAAGCAGCAACCATAGCCTTAGTTGAACCTTTGTTTCTTTTTGGTTGAACCTGTTCCTTCTTCCTGTTTCTTCTTTCAGCTCTTTCTTTCTTCCACTCAATCTCCCATTGAGGACAGTTTTTGATCATGTGATCAGTCCTACCACACTTGTAGCAGCCTTCATTGATCTGTTTCTCCGGAGCTCTTGTTTTGTTGAAGTTTGTACTTCTTGAAGCACCATTTCCTCTCATCAGATACTTCTTGAAATCCCTAGTGATCTTGGCTACTTCATCATCTTCCAAATCTTCACCTTCAGTGATTCTGAGAGCTAAACTTCTCTCCTTTTTGGGGGTATCCATCTTCATTGTTTGTCTCCTCATTTCATAGGCAGTAAAGTTCCCAATTAGTTCATCCAGCCTAAGGGTAGCAATATTCTTGGATTCCTGAATGGCAGTGATGTTGCTTTCCCAAGTGACTAGCAGAACTCTTGTCAGAATCTTTTCAACCTTGTCTTCTTCAAGGATGGTCCTTCCAAGAGATTTAAGCTCATTAGTCAGAGTAGTGAATCTAGTATACATCTCCTGGATAGTTTCTCCTTCCTTCATAGTGAAATTCTCATATTGAGAATACAGAAGAGTTCCTCTTGACCTTTTCACTTGAGGTGTTCCTTCATGAGCCACTTATAGAGTGTCCCATATTTCCTTAGCAGTTGTACAACTTTGAATCCTGCTGTACTCATCTGGGCCTAGACTACACACTAGCCACTTCTTGGCTTTAGCATTTTTCTCCCATTTCTTCAGATCCTCAGCAGTACAATCAGCCCTTGTTTTTGGCATATCAATTCCTTCTGCATTCTTCTTAGTGGTAGCTAGGGGACCATCAGTAATTATATCCCAAAGTTCAAAGTCTTCCCCTATGATATGATCTCTCATTCTGTTCTTCCACCAGGAGTAATACAAACCATTGAAAAGTGGAGGTCTGGCAGTGGATTGCCCTTCCCAGATCCTAGGTGGTGCACTCATTTTTGATCTTCTCCTAAGGTGTTAGCCTCTTCAAGGATAACTCGCTCTGATACCAATTGATGTTTTACACGTCAATACCCCACAAGGGGGGGTGATTTGTGTGGTACCTAATTTTCGCACTGGAAGAACCTGGTTCTTTTAGATGTTCTAACTTCTACTGTTTGCGGAATTAAAATACAGAAATAAAGAACACAGAGATTTTTTACGTGGAAAACACCTGGCTCAAAAGGTGATAAAACCACGACCTACTACTCAGTAGGATTTTCCCAAACTTCCACTAAACTTCAATGAGCCAAAAACAGCATTTACAAAACTCTTTGTAAACCTAAGGATCAACTCTAATCCCAGTATAGCACATAGCCTCAACTGTTGCGACCCTTTCAAGTTAACTCTAACTTGAATACTCAATGCACCTAATACAATTGCTTCTAAGAAAGCTGGAAAGGTACAATGTTAAAACACCTACTACAATTGAACTAGAAATAAAGAAAGACACAATGGAATTGGTTCTTCACACTTAGTTCTTGTAGCATCAGATTTGCACACTTGTATCACACACAAATTGCTTGCAACAATCGCCTAGCTCTTTTGCTCTCAATTTGGTTTAACTTCAGCTTATGTGCGATCACCTGTAAAAGAGAACAATCGTTACATTTATAGAGTTAGTAATTAGAGTTTGATAAGAACTCGAATTGTGGATCCTTTGACAATTCGAGTCCAAGAACAACTCTAACTCCTAATCCATATTGCTATAAGGAGACTTCAACTCCTTATCCTATATGCAATCTTTTCGATCAGTTCAGAAGATATTCATCCAGATATTGCTACTTGATCTCAAGGACTTATCTTCTTCACGTGCATCTCATGTGTATGGGCCATAACAACTGTGTCTCCTTAGATGAACTTGGTCCTTTACTGAGTTCGTTTGTCATTCTTCAAAACTTCAACTGATCTTGGGCCAACAGACCTTTGCCTGTTTCTGATTTCTCTTATCTGATACTATGTTCTTCTTCACTGTTGATTCTATGTGACTTGACCTACTTGACTACTGTGCCTCGAATATTTTCCTTACTACTAAATCCTAGCTTATTTCTGCCAAAACTATATGTTTGTGTTATCTCTTTTGCCAATGTGTTTGGCCTCGCATGTCTGATGCTTCTATTCACTCTAATTATATACTGAAGGGTAGAATCATGTTTCATCCTTGATTGATCTTGTGACTGATTGCAAAAGCTTTTCTTTTATGAACCATAATTTCACTCGCTTGTTTAAATTAANTCGTGCTGCAGGTCCTGATAGACAGGCAGGCGCAGCTCCCCCACCATAGTAGGCTGTCCAGTTCAGCGGTGATTGGCGAGATCCCTTCTTCGGACTTGCCTTGGTCTTGGTATGCATTTTTGTTATAGATATTATGGGTATATCGGGGCCCTGTTCCGGCTATGTTGCAACACTTATGTTCCTTTAGAGGCTCATAGACAGGTGTCGACTCATGTATAGTTTGGTAGGGCTTGTCGGCTGGCTTTTGTTGTATAGTCTTTCATGGTAGTGTGGTAGCTCGTACCTTATATATAGTTTCTTGATTGTCTAGTCATCCCATGTTATGTATGTTCATGCCATCATATTTTATTGTTAGTTGTCCATGACCCATGTCTACCATTTATATTGATCTCGTCAGCCCTAAAAGATAATAAAGAAGGTTAGATAAAATGTATGTTGGTACTCGGTAAGTATGGCCGGGTGCTAGTCATGGCCCCCCAGTTTGGGTCGTGACAAAAACAACTCTTCATTTTTCAACGATTAGGGTTTTCCTTTAAGTTTTTCAAAAGATCTCTTCTCCGATCTTAGTGTTGTTTGTGATTTTTGCTATGTTTAAAAGATTCGCTCATGTTGTTCTTCTATCTATTTTAGCCTTTTAAAAAACCCAAATTCCCTTTTGGTCTTAGCCGAGTTCTGAAACTGTTTGTTCAAATGTGTACTTGTTCTTTGTTCTGACTCTCTTTTCCTTGTTTGACTTGTTTGATTTTGAGTTATTGCCATCTCTTAAACTCGACTACTTTTAAAGACCTAAATTTCTTAGAAGTTTTCTTACTTATTACTACTGTGAGACCTTTACTTGTTTCTGATTTCTCTTACCTGATACTATGTTCTTATTCACTGATGATTCTATGCGACTACTTGACCTACTTGACTACTATGCTTCAAATATTTTCCTACTACTGAATCCTAGCTTATTTCTGCCACTACTGTATGTTTGTGTTATCTCTTTTGCCAATGTGTTTGGCCTCGCATGTCTGATGCCTCTGTTCGCTCTATTTATATACTGAACTGTAGAATCATGTGTCTTCCTTGATTGATCTTGATCCTGCGACTTATTGCAAAGGCTTTTCTTTTATGAATCGTAATTTCACTCGCTTGTTTAAATTAATTGATTCCTTTCCTGTGATGTTTTGCCTTGCTGAATCATTTCCCAAAATAAGCATATTTTGCACTTAGACTTGATTATTTACTTCATGCTTTTACTGCCCCTTATATGGCAATAATCAATCTGTCCCAAACAGATTTTCTTTCCTTAATTGAAACCTGTTAGTACCCGTTAAGCAATGATTCCTTAATTAAAGGGAATCACTTGGGTTAATTGATTTTAATGGTGATTATTTCCATGTTTGTGTTAAGACTTTACTTCTTACCTTATTTTCTACTCGTTTTCAAAACTATGAATACCTACCCTCTCTTCTTTCAAACGGACGAAAAACTTGAGTTCAGAACACACACTTACACTTAAAACTCTCTCTTTCTCTACTACTACTTGTGCTACTGCTTTGTCTAGCCAGCTGAAAGCCAAGTCTAGACTGTGGACTCTTGTTTGCTTTACCTTTCTGCACTTTGCTTCTCTACTGGTATGTCCTAGTTAACTTTTTTAAGTCTCAGCAAAAACATGTTTCTTTAAGTTGCTTCAGTTTCTCATTCATGTTCACTTCTGCTCATGTTTCTACAGTCTATTTATGTTACTAGCATGCTGAAATATGTTCCCTTCCCCTTTTAAATTAATGCTTCCCTATATGTGTACTCTGTCGTTCATTTGTTATTCACTTGCCACCTTATGAATCCCAAACCCCCATATCCCCTTTATGTGTTTGTGTTCCTTTGGTTGGTTTGTGGGCAGGCCAGCATCATCTACTACTGTGCAAGACCAAACCTGCCCCTTTCTGGGATCATATGCTTCATACAATGTATTCCCAAAACCCCTCGACCCCTTTGTGTAACTATTGATTCTGTGTATTTTGAGCTTTACTACTACTGTTTTCAAAATCACTTTTACCACTTATTATTTCCAACCCAGTTTTAGTCAATCTCTGTTATACACATCCATTATATTCTTAGAACCTAGGTTCTGCCCCTCTTGTGTGAGCTTGCCTTGGGACCCTTGAGCTCCCTCTGAACTTGGACACATAAAGGCTGGCCCTTCCATACTGCACTCGTTTCTGTTTGGTTATGCAAGCCTGGGTGTAAGCACTGCCCGGGGTCCCTTGAGACCCTTAGGGAACTTTGACACACCCAGGTATGAGAAAGGCTTTGAACACCATGGGCATCTGAAGTGATTAATTATATAACTCAGATAGGAAGTCAAGATCAGGCTTCTTTCGGTTGTAATTTCTTATTTCTGCACTTCTTTTGTAATTTTAAGTATTTGGTCTGTAATAATTTGTAACGAATTGGGGTTGGCTAGTGAAAAGGGATGGGGGTTAATTATGCATGTTGTAAGTTATTAGAAAGGGTAGATAACATGCCTATAGGATCTGTTTAATAAATTCTGCGTGTTTTACTTCCACACTTAGACACCATCCCTATAGGATCTGTTCAATAAATTCTGCATGTTTTACTTCCACACTTAGACATCATGCCTATAGGATCTAAATGGCTATAATTAGACATCATGCCTATAAGGTTAAAATCAACTTCGAAATTAGATGTCATGCCTGTAAGATTAAAATCAATATCTTTATAGAAATTATGCCTATAGGAATTTCGCTGTGGTCAAGTAAATCCTGCCTACTCCACTTCATGTTCAATTAGATACCATGCCTATAGGACCAAAATCAGCCTTTAATACTTAGATACCGTGTCTGTAGGAATAAAAATCAGCTATAATAGAGATCATGCCTATAGTATCTAAAACCAGTTTAGTTAAAAAATCGGTTCGAATCGTACTGTCCTAAATCTGCTTAAACAACATACTCCTTTTATCAATACGGTTTAGAAAGCATGTTTATAGGATCCAAGTCGCATGTTTAAAATTATTCATTGTTTACAGCATCACTCTAGATATCATGCTCATAGGATAACAGTATTACGCCTAGGCAAGCCTTAGGTAAATACTTGAATAAAACTGGAACTACCTTTATTTAATTATCAACTTCTACAACCAACAGGCAGTCCTGATTCGGACTCTTATCTAAGCTATATAATGAATCTGGTTCTGACTCAAATCCCCTGCTTTAGGACTTCTAAAAATTATGACTTTAACTGTGTTTGAGTCGTGTTATTTATATGTATTATTTGCGGAGGATTATATGAGGCTTCTAATTGCTTACATGTTTTCCCTTTAAATGTAGTCCTACGTGTTTTTGTATGTCGCCTTAGCTTTTTTACCTTTAAACCTAAGAGTCAGCCTAAAATCCTCCCTCTTATTGGAATAGTAGTCCTAAAATTCCTCCAGGACTGATAGGAATGGGACGGGTAATAGCACGCAATAGAGGTCGAGACCAATTCGCACTTTAATACCTTTACGGGGTGGGAAGGGTAGATATGGATATGATGACCGGTGCGCTAATACCACGTGTAGCCCCTCATTTGAGGAGTGATTATCGGGTATTGCATTGATGTGATCCATATTACAAATAAGCCTAGGACCTTTTTACATTCATCAACATGCTTAGTTATAACTCTTTTCAAAACATTTGCTTTATTTAATCATTTTTTCAAACACTTGTGTATTTAAAATCCCCTCTTATTTGTGCCTTGTTTGTTTACTTGTTAATTGCACAAATTCACAAAAAACTATCTGGCCGGGAACCACACTAGTGGATCCTGAGGGGTGCCTAACACCTTCCCCTTGGGATAATTTCAAGCCATTACCCTATCTCTGGTTATCAAACGTAGTTGTAGTTGAACTCTATAGGTGCCCTAACGCACCTTAAAATCGTTAGGTGGCGACTCTTCAAAATTGCAAAACCCCTTTCCCAAAAGGAAAGAGTTTTCCCAACCAAATGTCATAAACCTGAATCCGCGAAGGAAAATAGGGGGCGCGACACAGGTCGGGGTAGGGAGGTGAGCAACAGTGTATAATCCGAACACCCTCCTGAGCAGCAGTGTAGAGTCCAAACATCTTCCTAAGTCGGAAGAAATTAGCCCCCCCTATCTCATCGCCTCGAGCCAACAACGACAGCAGTAACAACAACGACGGGTCAGCGTGATCTCGCCCGGTGAAGGTAAGCCATGAAAAAAGGTTGTTGCCTAACTGATGAGAACGCCATCATGTAACCTTAAGGCCACGGGCCTCAAACATGGGATATAACAATGGATGAGTATGAAGAAAAGAAAGGAGTGGAAGGATATTGGAAGGCACTTGAATGAGGAAATGGTTCCAGGAGGCTTCCATTTGGAGAGGGTGGCAGCGTAATCGGCGGCCCCATTAATGCCCTTGAAAGACGTATCAGCAGGCGCAATCAATGCATTTTTTGGGAACCGAATCAGCGGCGATAATTATCGCTTTGGAGAACAAGAATCGACAATGTATTGAATGACACAGAAAAGATGAACTAACGGGACGCCTCGGTTATCGCAAGGGCCTAAGTCATAAGTATGACATCATCGCGGGAAGTTCAGAGAGATGAATATCAAAGTCATTTTTTATCGTTCCACTATAACAAACGCGGGGACTATCTGTATACGGTAAAATTGGAGGGTCCAATTTTCGGCCATTACAACACCTCGTGAGCAAGGTTTCCAAAGGCTCGAGATCACGGTCGAGATTTATCCCGAGGGGACATCGGCATCCAACCTCGAGGCAGCACGAGTCAGTGGTTACAGTAGAATAGTGGGAAGTTCCCTAGGCACACGACTAGGGCTGACAAAACCTAGAGGGCTAGCTCTGACCCGTATCAGGGCATTGAGTAGCTATACCTGCCCCATATCTTTGTAATTAATGCTCTTGTACTATGTTTCCCCTCATATATAAAGGGGAATCCTTGTCATTTGTACACATGTGTTGCTCAATACTAAATACACAAGAACATTCTCTCTGCTCTCTAACATATTCTCTTAAGCTCTTTACTTCCATTTATTGCTTACATTCATTGTGTTCTATTTATTGTTCTTCATTTATTGCTTATCATTGATCATAAAGGGCCGTCATCATAGCTCTCGTATCTGTTATCCCCCTCCCGACTGCCCCCAATCGACCATCTAGCTCGACCCCGAGGCCCCACAATCAACAGCTCGAGACCCCCGATCTCAACCGTTTGGTTCGACTATCATACCGTTTCTAAGCTATAATCCTGATTTCTAACTTTTTACTTAGCATCTATTGCTTAACAACCGGCATAAAGATAGATCACGTATTTTTAGAACCTCATAATCAATTTAATTGTTATTACCATTTTCACGGTAAACAAAGAGAGAAACATATAACATAAACCAAGGCGTGAATGACATCCATCCCACCTGATGATATACACATGGCAACAACTGCGCAAAACAAACAGGTCTGATCCGATACGGAATACACATTCTCATTAGGCTCAAAATAATCCACAAACCAAATTCCGATCTTCCTCAAACATGTAATAAACCCTCTAAATGTCTATAGCAACTTTCCCATAACACCTACCATCAATCATCCAATCCTCTACATTTCTCCTTAACTCGTAATCCAGGAATAGTCTGTCAATAAGAACATTCAGTCTCTGAGCCTCATGAATACCAGAATTTTCATACCCACTCTCAACACCGCTACTCAATGGCTGACACGTAACTCATACTCCGTTATCTCACGGAAAAACACCCATAAGTCAAAACACATGGTACCTGCCAACAGGAAAACTCTACTCCGATAGGAACACATAGTGCCAGCAACACCTTAAACATCCGAAATCGTCCGTGCCATCAAGAACTCATATTCTTCCTTCCGAAACCATCTGCAACCTTATACCTACAACATTCAACCCTACCTGGCGCATCGCCTCTAACATGCTAACTCGCAACACTACGAAAATCTCATAGCCAACGCTGAACCATAAGCAAATTGAACACCTCATCAACCGAGAATCTTTCATTTAACCAAATCCAGGAAAATGCCACCCTACGTAATATAGCCTCTATACCTGTAGAAAACATCAACTCCGACCGTGGTCATAACCATGATAAATTCTTCGAAACTCATTAACACATAATCGTGTGATCAGAACCAATCGCCCCTAACTCAATCGAGTCACGTGGACTGACAGCCCGAAAATAACTCAATCCGATATGATCACCCCTGAGGAAACTTCTGTGAACCCGAAGCCATTTGTTGCATCACCCCAACATTGACTTGTAGACCTTTCTTGGCAAGGAAATACCGCGGATCCGATTACCATGTACTGCTCTGTAGACAATTTCAAAAGTCCTGAAATCCACTCATCTTATTCTGACCTTCAATACGCAGCTAATACGCGTCGAGCAACCTGTGCTTCACTAGCATATGCCCATTCAAAGAAATAAACATGAAAGCTCTCGGTCCAGAAACTGATACGGCTCATGATCCTATGATTCTATCATCATTAGCAGCCTCCACCACTTAGCTCGAAGCCATAGAACACCTCATCAGCAACCCAGAGTACCATATCTTCGCAGTAGGCCCCGATACTACATGACTATTTAGTGAATACTTCAAAACTCATGAAATGCTGATCATAGAAAACCCCGAAGACTCTGACAAGCACTTACCCATCATTGCAACAGTCAAACAACCTCTCAAAATTCTCTGAAATGATAACATGTGCACTCCACCGAATGGAAACCTCATACGAGACACACGATCCAAACTCATCATGCAAAAGATGGCCCACTGGTTATACTCAAATCGACACCTTGCCATGAACTTGCCTAAATCACAATAGCCAGGCCACCAACCATTCTTTCCAAATATGTGCTTACCAACAAGATATATAAACGCGCCTCGCACCACAAATGGACGACTAGAAGATTTAACACTACATCTGCTTCAGAGGTAAGACAACACATCACGATGATAATTAAGCATCCATAGCCCATCATAACTTATCTGCACCATCGATCTTCGGCACATAGCAAATATTGAGCGCAACATCACATATGAGCAATCGGGATGAGTCACAGTCGTAGATTTCAAGCTAAAACAAGGCCACACGATAAGGAAAGAAGAAAGGGAAATTTTTCCTAAATGTCCTGTAGCCTCCCGAGGATAGGTATGCACGTCATTATACCGATCCGCAGGACTCTATTAGACACTTGCTCATGACTCGTAGAACCTACAAACCTAGTGCACTGATACTACCTTGTCACGACCCAAAAACCACAAGTCGTGACGGCACCTAACTCAACCCGCTAGGTAAGCCGACTAACATGAAGAAAAAACACAATACGACTGAGATAATAAGAAAATAGAGAATAGCTAATTGAACCTTTACAAGTTTACCAGGACCTGGTAGTTCGAATCACGAGCTTCTATGATTTAGAATTTCAAAACTGATACAAATAAATACACGTTCTGTTTGAAGGTTACATAAACAGATTAGCAATAATCTAAACTACCAAGGACAAGTGGCAGCTATATCCAAATGCACAAACATCTTCCAAATCAGCACCTGATGTCACCAGCAACTCCGCTCCAAAATCTGCACAGAACGTGCAGAACTGCAGTATCAGTACAACTGACCCCATGTACTGGTAAGTATGTTGTCTAACCTCGTCGAAATAGTGACGAGGCTTTTAGTTAAAAATATGCTTATTGCAATAACATGTACAATAGATCAACAGTAAAGCAATTCAAAGTATAACAGATAAAAGTATCTTATGCAACTTGGCGAGATAGTCAATAATTACTAAAAGGAACCACAGAAGAATTTTCACGATCTTTCCTTGTATGAGATGTATGTCCAAAATGTCAAAATGTCAAATCACATGGCACGGTAACACCCTTCGTGCTTTTATCTCGTCCTCACCATGTATAAATAAATTTATGTAACGATTCAATTAGCACGGCAACACTCTTCGTGCGTTCAACTCATCTTTCCCAAGTGATCGTATAACAGAGCCAACCATGTCACAGGAACACAATAATAAGAATTACTAAGTAGGAAATATGCAAGTAACAACCGTGGACATGGATACACATGTGGGTCACGGTAAAGGACTAAGCGGAAGACACATGAGTAACAACAACAATTGGAAAATAAGGAATATCAATTTCAATTACCTAGCATATTGGAGGCCTAAGTACAAACATAACAATTAAGAAGGAAACACATGTTCTTTACAAGTTAACAAGTAAGGGCATGAATGGCTAGCATGGTGGAAGGCTTAAACTAAAGTGCAACAGAATAGATACAATCGTGAGTATAATTATAAAAGCAGGAAATGGGCAAGGTATTCGCAAGTTAAGCAAGTAAAGGACATGGACAATGCATCAACCATCGCGATAAAGGACAAGTACAGGACAATAACGACAAATCACAAAAAATATATGTAAGTAAAACAACATCAGCTCAAGGTAAGGGCACAAACGTATACAAGGGAAACAGATATCACATCATAATGCATGTCCCTCGTCCTCACCTGCACGGAAACACCCTTCATGCCATGACCTCACAATAACATACAAGCATAACAATATAAATGAAACGGAACGGCATCACCCTTCGTGTTTTTACTCTCAAATGATATGGCAGGGCATCACCCTTCATGCTTTTACTCTCAATAATCTGGCACGGCATCACCCTTCGTGCGTTTACACTCTCCCACGCATGATAATGTTTAAACAATGGCACGGCATCACCCTTCATGCTTTTACACTCTCCCTCACATGATAATGTATAAACAATGGCATGGCATCACCCTTCGTGATTTTACACTCTCCCTCACATGATAATGTATAAACAATGGCACGGCATCACCCTTCGTTCTTTTACACTCTTCCTTACCTAGCATATGTAAAACAATGACAAACAAAGCAAGAAGCATAAATGACATCAAGCAGAGTGTTTTTAACGGATATTCCAAATAATTCCCAATCACGATCTTCCAAGTCAACAATAATTCAACAACCCTCAAGAACCGTATTGTTCAAATACTTCCACAAATCTCAAAAATGAACCACAACACAATTATATAGTTTAATATCTGAAGAATATCAGCCGTAGTAATGTAGTAATGATTGCGCATAGAGATGACCGAATTAGACACATCAGTGTATTCTTACAATTTCCATCAAGTTGATCAAGTTATAACAAACTAAGACTTGATATCTATCATTTAATATTATGTCCTTAGTATCTAAGAGTCAAGTAAGGCATTACAGAGAATGTTACTAAACTCTACGAACACAAATATAACATAATCCACCCCCCGAGCATGATTAACCCTAGCACATACATATACACTCGTCACCTCATATATGTATCACCCCCGCATGTAGCATACAAATGACAAATAGGAGGGAAAATTCCCTCAACAATGCTAGGCAATACACTCACCTCGATCCGGCTAACTCAATACTCAACTTAGCCCTTTTGCTCTACAAATTCGCCTCTGCTCGACTCAATCTAGCCAATGACGACTTGAATACACCACACAATGCAAGAGAGGACAATTTCAATTGATAAAACTATGATCTTCATTCAATTTATAAAAAGTCAACAAAAGTCAAACCCCGAGCCCACCCGATCACAACCCTGGTCTAAAGGTAGGTCGTGACTACCCATAGCCCCACGAGTCCAAATATGTATTTTGTTTTCAAATCCGAGTCTTATTCGACTCTTAAATCTCAAATTTTTATTTTTCAAAACTTTGACAAAATCCACAAGTTTTTTCATAGTTTTCCCATGAATTTGATGTTAAATATTGTATAAAATTATGAAATATAGTTGGAAATTGGTTAAAGATACTTACCCAATGATTTGGCATGAAAATCCCCTCTCAAAATCGTCTCACCTTGAAGGTAGGGTTCAAAAATATGAAAAATGAAGCAAAACTCAGAATTCTCAGCACTTAACAGGCTGCAGATGTCGCATTTGCAACAGGGGGTTCGCAAATTCGAACCCCTCAATTGCGAAAAAAACATCGCAATTGCGAACCTGAAGAATTTCTGCTGAGGTCGCATTTACGACAAAAACTTCGCAACTGCGAAGACCAGCCTTCGCAAATGCGGCTGGTTTATCGCAAATGCGAAAAGCTGCCCAGTCCCCAGGCTTCGCAAATGCGAGGTTTTCTTTGCAAATGTGATGGCTGCATTTGCGACCAGAACATCGCAAATGCGAAGATACCAGTACCAGAAATCAAAAACTATACAAGAACATTCTGAAGCTAATCCGAAACTCACCCGAGCCCTCGGGGCTTCAAACCAAATATGCACACAAGTCTAAAAACACAACACGAACTACCTCGCGCACTCAAATCATCAAAATAACTTCGAAAACCTCGAATCGAACGCCAAAACGCATGGAAATCAAACTAAACTTCAAAAGCTTCTAGAATCACAACCGAGCATCCGAACCCTATCAAATCAACTCCGAATGACGCCAAATTTTGCAGACAAGTTCCATATGGCAAGACAAACCTACTCGCTTCAAATCATGCATGACAACTCGAAACGATGAATCACACCTCAAGTCGAAATCAATGAACTTTGAAACTTCAACTTCGATAACCGATGCTGAAACCTATCAAAACACCTCGGATTGACCTCAAATTTCGCACACAAGTCACATTTGACCTTACGGACCAATTCCAACTTCCAAAATCGGAATCCGACCCCGATAGCAAAAATTCCACTCTCGGTCGAACATTCTAAAAAATCCAACTTTCGCCAATTCAAGACCAATTCCACAACGGACCTCCAAATTACAATCCGGACGTGCTCCTAAGTTCGAAATCACCCAATGGAGCTAATGGAACTGACGAAACTCCATTCCGAGGTCAATTGCTTAAAAGGTCAAACTTGGTTAATTCTTCCAACTTAGAACTTAAATCTTGAAGTTCATTCTCCCAAATCGATTTCGAATAACTTGAAAACCAATACTGACGACTTACACATGTCATAATACATCATGCGGAGATACTTGAGCCCTCAAAATATCGAGCGAAGTACAGATACCCAAAACGACCAGTCGGGTCGTTACAAGATTCCACTTTAAATTGAATTATTTTTTGTGTTTTAGCAAATGATATGCTTTGGTGTTGTATTCAGACAATTTTCAAGTTAGTCAGATGATGTTTAAGTTATTTATCTTACTTTTGTCTATCAAAAATTCCATCTCCATCTTATTATCAGAAGCATTTGTTGCTTATTGGTTACTTTGTGAAATGACCAAAGTAGATATATGGTTTCCCCAAATCTCAAATTTAACTTAATAAATCGGGTACAATTAGGGTGAGACGGGTTCAATTATGTAATTTATAATTCCATGTAGACGAAGTACAAGTGTCACATCATCTTACACTTTTGTCAGTTTCTGAAATAGTTCTAGACCAAAAAATAAAGTTGAAGACATTTACGATCTAATAGGTGAAAGGAGGGAAAATTTAAATTAAATCTAATAGGTTAGGCGTATTTTTGACCTTTTCCATAAAATTTATACTAGCTAATGTCACAAACCAAACACGAAAAAAATTTATATTGGGTTCAAAATTCTTGCTCCCGCAACCTTATGAACCCTAAGTTATTGATATTCGACTCTATTATTTCATGACGTGTTGTCTACCTATGTAAAGTTATTTACATATAAAAAAATAAAATAAAATATAAAAATATTATAAATCCAATGTATGTGGATGTCCCTTCCAATGTATGTAGTTGTTCTTTACGTAACTGTCTTCGGGAATTCATACACCAAATGAATGAGTTCATTAATACATGTAATTTGAGAAGACATTTTGTAACCTATAAATAGGATGTTATTCACCTATGGAAGTCACACAAGAAACACATTTGAATAAAATAACTTCTACATTCTCCTCCTATACATATCTTGTCTCCATTATTCTATTTTGCTCTCATTTCTTAATACGTTATCAGCACGAAGTTCTAACCAACTGAGGTTATGTGCTTCATTCGAACTTTATCTTCTTCCAAAAAGAGGTAGTTAATTTCTTTTCCGATCCAGGTATACATTTTTATGTTTATAACATTTCTATTAGGATCTTCTTTAACCTGCAATTTAGTTACCATATGCATAACTTATTTTGAATATGATTATAATAATTGCCTTGGTATGAAAATAATAAGCTTCGATTAAATTGTTATTTTATTATATAATCAACGAAGAAGTTTAAACCTACACATAAATAGATAAGTATTAAATTGAATTATAATGATTAGACTAATTAATCCCACATCCAAATGTTATGAGAGAATGGGCATTTAGAGTAATTCTTGCAAAATTTTCAAAAGGTTTAAATGTATCTTCAATGAATTTATCACCTAGGAGTACATACTAATTAATGACTTTAAAATTAATGACTTAACTATTAGATGAATCGTATGCAATCTTGAAAGTTGGCAAAATTGATATCATCTAGTTTTATGCCTACTTAACTTATTAAAACGTCTTCTAAGTAGAATAAAATATACTAGTACTTATTAATGAGATTACTTCAACTTATTTATTCTCTGAAAATACTTACATGTCTAAAGTTCTTATGTATAATATTAAGCACTAATTTATCATTGCACTACACATAATTGTTTGTTCTAACAATTATATAGAGAATGTTAATACACGATTATATTCTGCATTGATCTTTTTTTCTTTCGTTGATAATAATTCTTATCATTCTAATTCACTTATTTTCTATGATAGTTTTCACTATGTCAAATCAAAACTTGAATTTGTGGCACTTGACATCCCTGGGAATAACTATTTGCCATGGGTACTTGATGCTAAAATTCACCTTGACGCTAAAGGTCTTGGTGGCACTATTAAAGAAGGAAATGAAGCATCAAGTCAGGATAAGGCGAAAGCCATGATTTCCCTTCGCCATCATCTCGATGAAGGTTAAAAAGTGAATATTTAACCTTGAAAGATCCATTTCAATTATGGACTAGTTTGAAGGAACGATATGACCACCTAAAGGCCACAATATTGTCAAGAGCTCGTCGTGAGTGGATGCACCTACGGCTACAGGATTATAAACCATAAGTGAATATAATTCTGTTGTATATAGAATAATTTCCCAACAAAAATTATGTGGAGAACCTATGTATGATGAGGACATGTTGGAAAAGACTCTTTCCACTTTTCATGCTTCAAATATGGTGTTACAGCAACAATACCATGCAAAAGGGATTTAAGAAATATTATAAGTTAATTTCATGTCTTTTGGTAGCTTAACAACATAATGCCCATTTAATGAAAAATCATGACCCGCCTCACTGGATCAGCTCCATCTCCAGAAGCGAATCTGGTAGTGATAGATCCAAAGTCTGAAAGAAGACAAAATAATTATCATGACCGTATAAATATACGTGAGCGTGGCAATGGGCAAAATAATAATCGCCATGACGGTGGTCATTATAAACAAGAGAACAGTAAGGGTTCTCAGACTAATCATTCAAAAGGCAAAGGTAATATTTGCCATCGATATGGTATGAAAAATCATTGGGCACGAATTTATCGTACGCCTAAATATTTTGTCAAACTTTATCAAGCCTCCATAAAAGGGAAACAAAATAAGGTTGAGACTAACTTGACCTTTCAAAATTATGTTGAGGCGGGCCCTATAAATAATTATGATAAAGTTGAAGCAAACCTTGCCTATAAAGATGATATTTTTGAAGGCCTTGCAGATATTACTCATTTAGAAGTTGGAGACTTCTTTGAGCATCATAATTGAAGACTTGTTATTGGAAAAAAATTATAATAATAAATGTAATTTTTTTATGAAGTTCATATTTTGAAAAAAGAAAAATTTTATGTTGTTTTTTTTCTTTATGAAGAATATGAAAACTTCCCAGTCTTCAGTTGGTCGTATGAATAGTAAAGAAGAAATATGTCTTCTGGATAGTTCTATGACGCACACCATATTAACATATAGGAGATATTTCTCTTATTTAATTATGAAATAAGCCAATATCATAACAGTATCTGGTAGTACAAAATTAATTGAGGGCTCTGGAAGAGCGACTGTATTACTATCAGGTGGAACTATATTGGTTGTTAATGATGCATTATATTGTAGTAGGTCTCAAAGAAACTTGTTGAGTTTCAAAGATATTCGCCAAAATGTCTATCATATTGAGACCGCCAATGAAGGAAAGATTGAATATCTTTATATTACTATAATAAAAGCGGAAAAGAATTATGTTCTTGAAAAACATTGTCACGGCCAATTTCCCCCTCCGTGAACTGTCGTGACGGCACCTAGTCTCTATGACTATGTATGCCTACTATTGCGGATATGAAATGAAACACAAGGATAACAACTAGCAGATGTAATTAATAAGCACAAACGGTGCCACTCAGCATATACAATAAACATCTTTCCCAAAACCCGGAATGTCGCAATGTCACAAGCTTCTAAGAAGTCCTAACTGTTCTTTACATCATTTCTACGGAAACAGAAGAAATTGAACATAGGGGGTAGAAGGGGACTCCGAGGTCTGCGGACGCGGGCAGATGTATCTTGAAGTGTCCCGAAGCAGCAACCACACAACTAGACTCGGGGCTGATAGCTAGTACCTGGATCTGCACATGGAAAACATGTGCAGGAAAGGGCATGAGTACACCACAAAGGTACCCAGTAAGTGCCAAGCCTAACCTCGATTGAGTAGTGACGAGATCAGGTCAGGTCCCTACTGGTATAAATATAATAAAATAAGATAGAAAGAATATTACAGTAAAAAACTAAATACGAAAATCTATCAGGAATAGAATTCAATGAAAACCAACAGCTCAGAAAGCAGTAATAGCAATAGAGGATCTCCCCGGATACCGTCCAGTAGTCCCAAAATATAAATATGGAGGGGGATCTCCCAGAATACTGTTCCATAGTCCCAAAGTAAATATGCAGTGCTGAGAGATCTCCCGGAATACCGTTCCGTAGTCCCAAAGTAAATATGCAGTACAGGAGGATCTCCCGGAATACCATTCTGTAGTCCCAAAGTAAATATGCAGCCCAACCAACAGAGATAACAGTAATAGCAAGAAAACCACAATTTATGCTAAGTCCGAGTCAAAGAAGAACATGAAACTTCACTAAAACATGCTGCATAGTGTTCAGATAGACAGTTAAAGCAGTTAAGGCTCGTAAGCATGCTTTCCTAAACTAAACAGGATAGTTACATATACTAGTGTTACTCAATTACAGGAAAATAGATATTTGATTAATGAAAATGGGTTTTTCAACAAATAGCCCGTGTACGCACTCGTCACCTCACGTACACGGGGCTCACATATCAAACAGTACCAAATCCTAAGGGGAGTTCCCTCATACAAGGTTAGGCAAGCCACTTACCTCGAACCAAGCTCAATTCAATCCGAAACAATGCTGAATATCCGGCTCCGGATGGCCTAAATCTGGCCAAATCAATTACATAACGTAAATATAGCTACAACCAACTAATTTAGCTAATGAAATCAAAGCTAAGGCAAGAAAATAGAAAAACGCCCAAAAAACTTTCCCGGGCTCACGTCTCGGAATCGGGTAAAAGTCACAAATTATGAACATCAATTCACTCACGAGTCTAACCATACCAAATTTACTCAAATCCGATACCAAAATCTCGATCAAAACCCCAAAATTTGGCCTAAGAAGTTTTCTCAATTTTCTACCCCAAATTCGAAATTAAATGATGAAATCAAGCATAGATTACTGGGATATAATCATAAAGGAGTTAGGATTCATTACCCACAAACTTCCTCCAAAAATCTCTCCAAATTTCGCCTTCTACCGAGCTCTCAATCAAATTTTGTATTATGAACTCAAACCCTCATTTTTGAACTTTAAATCTACCTAGGTACACCCTTGTTCACGAGCGCGACGACCACCTCGCGTTCGCGTAGAACAAAAGTCCACTGCTCAATTTCTCCTCTTTCATGAACGCGAGTTCCCTCTCGTGAAAATGTAGCTTCAGCTGCCAGGACCTTCGCGAACGCGACCCCTTATTCACAAATGCGAAGAGCAAATTCCTGAGGTCCCAGCTGTTCCACCTTACCTCTTCACGAACGCGTTCATCTCCTCGCGTTCGCGATGCTTACACTGGCCAACCTTCGCGAACGAGCTCCCCTTCGCAAATGTGAAGAACAATTCCTCTTTCTGACCCAGCTCTTCTTCGCGAACACGAGCTCCACTTCGCGAATGTGAAGAACAAGTGTCTGCAACAGAAAAACCAGCAAAATCTGCTATCCTTCTAAGTCCCAAAATGACCCGTTGAGCATCCGAAACACGCCCTAGGCCCCCGGGACCTCAACCAAAGATACCAACCAATCCTAAAACACCATATGAACCTAGATGAGCCCTCAAATCACATCAAACAACGCTAAAAGCACGAATCACCCTCCAATCCAAACTGTAAGAACTTGAAACTACAGAATTCTACAACCGATGCTGAAACCAACCAAACCATGTCCGATTGACCCGAATTTTTGCACACAAGTCATGTTTAACAGTACGGACCTACTCTAACTTCCGGAATCGGATTCCGACCCCGATATCAAAAATTCCACTACCGGTCCGAAACTCCAAAAATTTTACTTTCGCCATTGCAAACCTAAATGAGCTACGGACCTCCAAAACACAATCCGGACACACCCCTAAGCCCAAAATCACCTAAAAGAGCTAACGGAATCAACGGAATTCCAGTCGTCTTCACATTGTTCTGACTACGGTCCAAATTCAAAGACTTAGGCTCTCATTTAGGGACTAATTGTCCCAAATACTTCGAAACTCAAAACAAATCTTCCCGGCAAGTCGCAATAGCAGAAAAAGATACGGGGAAAGCAGTCAATGGGGGATCAGAGCTCTAACTCTCAAAACGACCGGCCGGGTCGTTACATCCTCCCCCTCTTAAAACAATCGCTTGTCCTCGAACGAGCATAGAGACATACCTGAATTGGTGAAAAGATGAGGATAACAACGGCGCATATCCTACTCGGTCTCCACGTCGCCTCCTCAACCGGCTGACCCTGCCACTGAACCTTTATTGATGCAATGTTCTTTGACCTCAGCTTTCGAACCTGCCTGTCCAAAATAACCACTGGCTCCTCAACATAAGATAGATCCTTGTCCAACTGGACTGAACTGAAATCCAACACGTGAGACGGATCACCGTGATACTTCCGGAGCATAGAAACATGGAATACTGGATGAACTCCTGCTAGACTTGGAGGCAAGGCAAGCTCATAAGCAACCTACCCAATGCGCCACAACACCTCAAAAGGACCAATAAACCTTGGGCTCAACTTTCCCTTCTTTTCGAACCTCATAATGCCTTTCATAGGCGACACCCGGAGCAAGACCCGCTCCCCGACCATGAATGCCACATCACAAACCTTCCGATCCGCATAACTCTTCTATCTGTACTGGACTGTGGAAAGTCTATCCTGAATTACCTTAACCTTCTCCAAGGCATCCTGAACCAAGTCTGTACCCAATAATCTGGCCTCGCCCGGCTCGAACCGACCCACTAGGGACCGACACCGCCTACCATACAGGGCCTCATACGGTGCTATCTGAATGCTGGACTAATAACTATTATTGTAGACAAACTCCGCAAGTGGAAAGAACTGATCCCAAGAACCTCCAAACTCCATCGCCCGCACGGAGCATCCCCTTAAGAATCTGAATAGTGCGCTTGGACTGTCCGTCCGTCTGAGAGTGAAATGCCGTAATCAACTCCACCCGAATACCCAACTCATGTTGTGCAGCTCTCCAGAACCATGATGTAAACTGCGTAACCCGGTCAGAGATGTTAGATACCGGCACGCCATGAAGTCTGATAATCTCACGAATATAAACTCGAGCCAGGTGCTCAGAAGAATAGGTGCTCATCACAGGAAGGAAGTGAGCTGACTTGGTCAGCCTATCCACAATCACCCATACTGCATCAAACTTCTGCTGAGTCCGTGGGAGTACAACAAATCCATAGTGATCCGCTCCAATTTCCACTCTGGAATCTCTAACTTCTGAAGCAACCCACCCGATCGCTAATGCTCATACTTCACTTGCTTGCAATTTATAGACCGAGCAACATACTCCACTATGTCATTCTTCATCCTACGCCACCAATAATGCTGCCTCAAGTCCTGATACATCTTTGTGGCACCTGGATGAATAGAGTACTGTGAGCTGTAAGGCTCTTGAAGAATCAACTCACCCAAACCATCAACATTAGGCACGCATAGCCTGCCCTGCATCCTCAATGCACCATCATCACCAATAGTGACCTCCTTAGCATCGTGATGGACTGTGTCCTTCAGGTTAAGCAGATGGGGGTCATCATACTGACGCTCCCTGATACGATCATAAAGAGAAGAGCGAAAAACCACATAAGCCAATACTCGACTAGGCTCAGAAATATCCAATCTCACAAACTGGTTGGCTAAGGCCTGAACATCCAACGCCATGGGCCTCTCCGTTGCTAGTAGATAAGCTAAACTCCCTAAACTCTCTGCCCGGCGACTCAAAGCATCGACCAACACATTGGCCTTCCCCGGGTGGTACAAAATGGTGATATCATAGTCCTTAAGCAACTCTAACCACCTCCTCTAACGCAAATTAAGATCCTTCTACTTGAACAGCTGCTGCAAACTCCGGTGATCAGTGTAGATCTCACAGGGGACACCGTACAAATAGTGCCTCCAAATCTTCAAGGCATGAACAATAGCAGCTAACTCAAGGTCGTGGATGGGATAGTTCTTTTCATTCACCTTCAGCTATCTAGATGCGTAGGCAATCACCCCAAGGTCCTGCATCAACACCGTACCGAGGCCAACTCGCGACGCATCACAATAAACTGTATAAGACCCCGAACCTGACGGCAATACCAATATTGGGGTTGTAGTTAAAGCTGTCTTGAGCTTCTGGAAGCTCTTCTCACACTCTTCCGTCCACCTGAACGGAGCACCCTTCTGGGTCAGTCTGGTCATGGGTGCCGCAATAGATGAAAATCCCTCAACAAATCAACGGTAATACCCCACCAAACCAAGGAAACTCCGGATCTCCGTAGCTGAGGATGGTCTAGGCAAACTCTGCACTGCTTCCACTTTCTTTGGATCCACCTTGATCCCTTCACTTGATACCCCATGACCCAAGAATGATAGGAAATCTAACCAGAACTCACAATTTGAGGACTTTGCATATAATTTCTTTTCTCTCAAGGTCTAAAGCACAGTTCTCAGATGTTGCTCATGATCCTCCCGACTCCGGGAGTACACCAGAATGTCATCAATAAAGAAAATGATGAACGAGTCAAGATAAGGTCGAAATACACTGTGCATCAAACGCATAAATGCTACTGGGGCATTGGCAAGCCCAAATGACATGACAAGGAACTCGTATTTACCATATCGTGTCCTGAAAGTAGTCTTCGTGATATCTGGCTCCCGAATCTTCGACTGATAATAACCTAAATGCAGATCAATCTTGGAAAACACTCGGTCACCCTATAACTGATCAAATAGGTCATCAGTACGAGGCAAAGGATACCAGTTCTTCACTGTAACCTTGTTCAACTAGCGATAATGGATGCACATACACATAGAACCATCCTTTTTCTTCACAAACAAGACAGGAGCACCCCAAGGTGACACACTTGGCCGAATGAAGCCCTTATCAAGCAATTCCTATAACTGTTCCTTCAACTCAGGAGGGGCCATACGATAAGGAGGAATAGAGATGGGTTGAGTGCCCGGCAACAAATCAATGCCAAAATCAATATCTCTGTCAGGTGGCATGCCCGGAAGATCAGTTGGAAACACATCAGGGAAATCCCTCACTACTGGAACTCAGTCAAATGTATGGGTATCAATACTGATATCTCTCACATGGGCTAGATACGTGTCACACCCCTTCTCAACCATTCACTAAGCTTTAAGAAATGAAATGACTCTACTGTAAGTGTAATCTAAGGTACCCCTCCACTCTAATCGCGGTAAACTTGGCATAGCCAGCGTCACGATCTTGGCGTGACAATAAAGAATAGCATAATGGGGCGACAACCAGTCGATGCCCAAGATAACATCAAAATATACCATGCTGAGCAATAATAAATTGGCTCTGGTCTCTAAACCACTAAGAATAATCAAACACGACCGATAAACGCAGTCCGCAACAAGAGTATCTCCCACAGGAGTAGACACATAAACAGGGGAACTCAAAGAATCCCGAGATACGCCCAAATGCGGGACAAAATAAGAGGATACATAGGAATAAGTGGAGCCTGGATCGAATAGAACTGATGCGTCTCTATGACATACTGGAACAATACCTATGATGAAAGAATCAGAAGCAACGGCCTCTGTACGAGCAGGAAGGCATAGTATTTGGCCTGGCCTCCCCCTCTAGGCCGACCTCTACCTCCCCGACCTCCACCTCTAGCTTGCTGAGCAGATGGAGTGGCAGCATGTGCTGTAATTCCTGTGGAGCACGCAGTGGATGAGAAGTATGTAGAGGTGCACCCCTCCTAAGTCTGGGGAAATCCCTTACCATATGGTGAGTGTTGCCACACTCAAAACAAGCTCTGGGAGGACGTGCTAGCTGTGGCTGACTCGGACCAGGTCTGCTAGACTGACCACTGAAAGTACCCCGTGTAGGAGGCACACTAGATACCGGAGGTACATAATAAGGCTCCTGAGGTCTAGGAGGAGCTGGAATACCACAGGCTGCTGGAAGAGCTGAATGAAAGGGGCAACTCACATAACCCCTACTATGACGAACTGCAGCTGGGGCACGGGCACCAGAACAATGGCCTGACTCTCGAGACCTCTTGGCCTCTCTCTCCTCCCTATCCCGAGCAAGCATGCCCTATACTCTCCTAGCAATACTCATCATCTGTTGATACGTGATATCCATCTCTAAATCCCGGGCCATGCTAGTCCTGATGCTGGGAATGAGCCCCTCAATAAACCGGCAAACCCTCTCTCGAACTGTAGCCAAGTCACTGAAACGAATGGCCTACTCTGAGACAGTTATAGTACCCTGGCGCAACTGCTCAAACTCCACGCGCCATGCATCCCTGAGTCTTTGAGGGACATACTCCCTCAAAAACATATCCGAGAACTGAGTCCATGTAAGGGAAGCTGCCTCAGCCGGACTGTCCAACTCAAAAGTACGCTAGCACTGATAGGCTGCTCCTGGAAGCTGAAAGGCGGTAAAAGAAACCCCACTCGACTCTGCTATGCCCATAGTGCGAAGGATACGGTGGCACTCCTCTATAAATCCACGAGCATCCTCTGATGCTAGACCACCGAATGTAGGAGGGTCGTACTTCTTGTACCTCTCGAGCCTCCGATGCTCCTCCTCTGAAGCTGCTGCCTTACCCTTGGGCTGAACTAGGCTACAGGCGGTACTGGTATAACCTCTGGGATCTGATCAACCTGAACCTACTGCTCTAGAGTGCGGGCGGCGGGAGTTTGTGCTCCTCCCTGGCCTGAGATGTGGCTGCAGCAAGGGGAATCAACTCTACCTGAGCTAGAGTGTTGTACATTCTCATGAACTGTGCAAGGGTCTCCTGCAGAGCTGGAGTAGTAGAAGTAGGCGTATCACATGCATGTGATCCTACTAGAACTACTGGTGGCTCCTCTGCAACAGCTTGTGCGGGTGCTCTGGTTGCACCACATGCACGTCCTCGACCTCTACCTCGGCCCCGGCCTCGGGCGGCTTCAGCAGGGGAAGAGGGTGCCTGGTCATCTCCGGTAGCACGTGTCCTCACCATCTGTGAGAGAATAGAAGACAGAAGTTTAGAATTTCGAATTCAATAATCTCGCACGACAAGGAATCAAATGAAGTGGAATTTTACTAACAGTTCTAAAGCCTCCCAAAGATAAGTACAGACGTCTCCATACTGATCAGCGAGACTCTAATAAACCAGCTTGTGACTCACGACTCCTATGAACCTAGAGCTCTAATACCAACTTGTCATGACCCAATATCCCCCTCTGTGAACTGTCGTGACGTCACCTAGTCTCAACGACTAGGTAAGCCTACTACTGCTGAAATGAAATGAAACACAAGGATAACAACTAGAAAAAGTAATTAATAAGCACAAACGGTGCTACTCGGCACATACAATAAACATCTTTCCCAAAACCCGAAATGTCGCAATGTCACAAGCTTCTAAGATGTCCTAACTGTTCTTGACATCATTTCTACGAAAAAAGAAGAAAATGAACATAGGGGATAAAAGGGGACTCCGAGGTTTGCGGACGTGGGCAGATGTACCTTGAAGTGTCCTGAAGCAGCAACCACACAGCTAGACTCGAGGCTGATAGCCAGTACCTGGATCTGCACACGAAAAATATGTGCAGGAAAAGCCATGAGTACACCACAAAGGTACCCAGTAAGTGCCAAGACTAACCTCGGTCGAGTAGTGACGAGATCGGGTCAGGGCCCTACTAGTATAAATATAATGAAATAAGACAAAAAGAATATTACAGCAAAAAAACTAAATATTGAAATCAATCAGGAATAGAATTCAATGAAAACCAACAACTCAGAACACAGTAATAGCAACAGAGGATCTCCCGAGATATCGTCCCGTAGTCCCAAACGTAAATATGCAGGGGGATCTCCCGGAATACCATTCCGTAGTCCCAAAGTAAATATGCAGTGTTGGGGGATCTCCCGGAATACCGATTCCGTAGTCCCAAAGTAAAAATGCAGTACAGGGGGATCTCCCGGAATACCATTCCGTAGTCCTAAAGTAAATATGCAATGCAACCAATAAAGATAACAATTAAAGCAAGAAAACCACAATTTAGGTTAAGTCAGAGTCAAAGAAGAACATGAAACTTCACTAAAACATGCTGCACAGTATTCAGCTAGACAGTTAAGGCAGTTAAGGCTCGTAAGCATGCTTTCCAAAACTAAACAGGATAGCTACATATGCTAGTGTTACTCAATTAAAGGAAAACAGATATTTGCTTAATGAAAATGGGGGTTTTCAACAAATAGCCCGTGTATTCACTCATCACCTCACGTACACGGTGCTCACGTATCAAACAGTACCAAATCCTAAGGGGAATTACACAAGGTTAGGCAAGTCAGTTACCTCCAACAAAACTCAATTCACTCCGAAACAATGTTGTTTCCACGAATATCCGGCTCCGGATGGCCCAAATCTAGCCAAATCAATTACATAACGTAAATATAGCTACAAGAAACTAATTTAGCTAATGAAATCAAAGTTAAGGCAAGAAAATAGAAAAACGCCCAAAAAGCCTCCCTGGGCCCACGTCTCAGAATCGGGTAAAAGTCACAAATTGTGAACACCCATTCACTCACTAGTCTAACCATACCAAATTTACTCAAATCCGATACCAAAATCTCGATCAAAACCCCAAAATTCGGCCTAAGAACTTTTTTCAATTTTTCCCAATGTTCCACCCCAAATCCGAAATTAAATGATGAAATCAAGCATAGATTAGTGGGTATAATCATAAAGGAGTTAGGAATAATTACCCACAAACTTCCTCCAAAAATCTCTCCAAATTTCGCCTTATACCGAGCTCTCGATCAAATTTTGTGTTATGAACTCAAACCCTCATTTTTGAACTTTAATTCTGCCCAGGTACGCCCTTCTTTGCGAACGCGACCACCACATCGCGTTCGCGTAGAACAAAAGTCCACTACTCAATTTCTCCTCTTTCGCGAACGCGTGTTCCCTCTCGCGAACGCGTAGCTTCAGCTGCCAGGACCTTCGCAAACGCGAAGAGCAAATTCCTAAGGTTCCAGCTATTCCAACTTTCCTCTTCGTGAATGCGTTCATCTCCTCGCGTTCGTGATGCTTCCACTGGCCAACCTTCGCGAATGCAAGCTCCCCTTCACGAATGCGAAGAACAATTCCTCTTCCTGAACCATCTCTTCTTCGCGAACGCAAACTCCACTTCGCGAATGCGAAGAACAAATGTCTGCAACAGAAAAACCAGCAAAATCTGCTATCCTTCTAAGTCCCAAAATGACCCGTTGAGCATCCAAAACATACCCGAAGCCCCCGGGACCTCAACCAAACATACCAACCAATCCTAAAACACCATACGAACCTAGTCGAGCCCTCAAATCACATCAAACAACGCTTAAATCACAAATTACCCTCCAATCCAAACTGTAAGAACTTGAAACTTCAGAATTCAATAACCAATGCCGAAACACACCAAACCATGTCTGATTGACCCCAAATTTTGCACACAAGTCAAGTTTAACACTATGGACCTACTCCAACTTCCGAAATCAGATTCCGACCCCGATATCGAAAATTCCACTACCGATCCAGAACTCCAAAAATTCAAATTTTGCCTCAAGCCTAGTTGAGCTACGGACCTCCAAAACACAATTCGGACACGCCCCTCAGCCCAAAATCACCCAACAGAGCTAACAGAATCGACGGAATTCCATTCCGAGCCGTTTTCACATTGTTCCGACTACGGTACAAATTCTAAGACTTAGCTCTCATTTAGGGACTAAGTGTCCCAAATACTTTGAAACTCAAAATGAATCTTTCCGGCAAGTCACAATAGTAGAAAAAGATTTGGGGAAAGTAGTTAATGGGGGATCGGGTCTCTAACTCTCTGAACGACCGGCCGGGTCATTACAAACATCCCGCATTTTCCTCTGGTTTATACTACACTAGTATTAATGTAGTCGAATCAGATGCCATAGTAAACAAAGGGTTTACTAATGATTTTATTATTTGGCATGACCGGTTGGGCAATCCCGGTTATAATATGATGCGCTAAATAATTTAGAATTCACATGGTCATTCATTAAAGAACCAGAAGATTATTCAAACTAAAGAATTCTCTTGTGCATCATGTTCTCAAGGCAAACTGATTATTAGACAATCAGAAATTAAAGTTGGAGTTGAATCTCCTGTATTTTTGGAATGTATACAGGGTGATATATGTGGTCCCATACACCTTCCATGTGGACCATTCAGATATTATATGGTTTTGATAGATGCATTTACAAGATGGTCACATGTGTGCTTGTTATCAACCCGCAATTTGGCCTTTGCGAGGTTACTAGCTCAATTAATAAGATTAAGAGCACAGTTTCCAGATTATGCAATTAAGACACTTCGTCTTGATAATGCTGGTGAGTTTACGTTTCAGGCCTTTAAATATTATTGTATATCAACTGGGATAACAATTGAGCATCCAGTTGCTCATGTTCATACTCAAAATGGTCTAGCGGAGTCATGGATCAAACGCTTCCAATTAATTGCTAGACCAATACTTATGAGAACAAAACTTCCCACTTTGGCATGGGGTCATGCTATTTTGCATGCAGCAGCTCTTGTGCGGATCAGGCCCACAAGTTATCATAAAGTCTCCCCATTACAATTAGCTTTTGGCCAGGAGCTAAATGATTCCCATCTTAGGATATTTAGATGTGGGGTATATGTTCCAATTGCTCCACCACAACGCACAAAGGTGGGTCCCCAAAGAAGATTGGGGATATATATTGGGTATGAATCTCCTTCTATTATAAAATATTTGGAACCTATGACTGGAGATTTATTTACGGCAAGATTTGTTGATTGCCATTTTGATGAATCAGTATACCCAACATTAGGGGGAGAAAATAAGCAGTTGGAAAATGAGATAGATTGGAATACATTATCACTATGTCATTTAGATCCTCGAACAAATCAATGTGAACACGAGGTTCAAAAGATAATTTATTTACAAAATATTGTAAATCATCTACCAGATGCATTCACTGACCTACCAAGGGTGACTGAGTTACATATTCCGGCTCCTAATGCTCCTATTCGAATTGATGTCCCGGCTGGACAATCTAAAAATACAAATGAGTCTAAGCCATGCTTGAAATGTGGTAGACCAATCGGATCCAAATATAAAAATCAAGAAAAGGAGCAAATGATCTAGGGGATCATAATATGGAGGCAATTGATCAAAAAGTGCCATGTGACATAACAAATGAAAAGACCTCTAAGGAGGTCCAGGTACCTGAAAATAATAAGAATGAAGAGATCTCAATAAGTTCTGTCTACGAAAAAAATGTGGAACCAAAATGATATTATTATCGACTATGTTTTTGTTATAATGTTGTTGTTGAAATAATGCAACAAGATTGTAACGACCCGACCGGTCGTTTTGAGCTCTAGCGTGTCGTTCGGCGGTTTGAGGCCATGAGTAGCTTCACTTCAGGTATTATGACTTGTACGCGTGGTCGAAATTGAATTTCGGGAAGTTCGGGGTTGATTTGGAAAGAAAATTCTCATTTCGAAAGCTTTTAGTTGGCAGAATTGACTAAGATTGGATTTTTGAGTAAACGACCTCGGAATGAGGATTTGAAGGTTCCAGCAGGTTTGTATGATGATTTTGGACTTGGGCATATGTCTGGATTGGGTTTTGGATGACCTGGGAGCGTTTCGGCGCCTATTGTGTAAGTTAGCATTTTGGAATAATATCATAAGTTTAGGTTTAGGTGCATTTCGGTGTTAACGATGTCCGCTTGGGATGCCGAGTCTGGGAATAGCTGTGTGTGGTAATTCTGGTATTGGGAGCGCGATCGAAAGTGGATTTGGAGGTCCGTAGGTCATTTTGGTGTCATTTGGCGAAAGTTAGAAATTTGAAAGTTTTTGAGAAGTTTGACCGGAAGTGGAGTTTTTGATATCGGGGTCGGATACTGATTTCGGAAGCTGGGGTAGGTTCGTAATGTCGAATATGACTTGTGTGCAAAATTTGATGTCAATCGGTGGTGATTTGATGGGTTTCGGCATCGAATGATGAAGTTTAAAATTCAAAAGTTCATTAATCTTGGATTAGAGAGCGATTCATGGTTTTAGCACTGTATGATATGATTTGACGCCTCGAGCAGGTCCGCGTTATATTATGGTACTGGTTGGTGTGATTGGACGGGGTCCCGGGGGCCCCGGGTGGATTTCGGGTGGTTAACGAATTGAAAATGGAAAATTTAAGAAGGGCTGAGGCAGGTGGCTTCTGGTGTAACCGCACCTGCATGAAGAGCACCGCAGGTGCGGACCCTCAGGAACAGGAAATGACCCGCAGAAGCGGATTTTTCGCTGGGAAAGGAGTGGACCGCAGGTGCGGTCAAAGTCTGTAGAAGCAGGATCGCACCTGCATTTTTGGAGCCGCAGATGTGGATCTGAGAGGGCTGGTGAAGAACCGCAGAAGCGGTTGTGGGGCCGCACCTACAGAACCGCAGAAGCGGTCAAGTGACCGCAGGTGTGGAAAGACTGGAGGTAGTGAGGTTCTTTAAAAATTGGGGTTTGGCTCATTTTGACCATATTTCCTCCATGGGAGCCGATTTTGGAGCAACTTGGGAGTGTCATTTTCATCACCAAACATGGGGTAAGTAATTCATACTAGTTTTGAGTTAAATACATGAATATATATAGGATTTAACATGGAATTTAGTAGAAAAATTGGGGTTTAAGGAAAAACTTAGGAAATTGATATTTTTGGATTTTTTTACCACGATTTTGGAAATGAAATTGAGAGTAAATTATATATTTGAGTTCGTGATGTTGTGGGTGAATTTATCTTCGAAAAATTTCGGAATCCGGGCGCCTGGGTGATTTTTATCGACTTTTCGATCCGAGTTAGAAATTGTTATAAATTGGATTATTATTGAACATGTATTAATGGGTCTACATAATTATTGGCTAGTTTTGGAACGTTATGCATCGATTTGAGTCTTCGGAAGAGCGTGGAATGCCGGTTATGGAACATTGGAGCGAGGTGAGTCTCCTTTCTAACCTTGTAAGAGGGAATTGTCTCCATAGGTGAACTAATTGGATATGTGCTTCTATTTGTAAGGGATATGTACTCAAGAGGTGACGAGAGTCCGTGCGTAGCTACTATTATGTCAGGACCCGGATTCCCCACCATCGAGGTCATGAAGGCGCCTAACCTTTAGAATGCTAGGCAAGCCAACAGATAAAGATCTAAGACGCTAATCACTAACCAAAACAGTAATTAACAGTAATTTAAACTAAAACAAGATAAGAAGTATGGAAATCTTATAACAATGTAAACACTAATACACAACTACCCAAAGATCTGGTGTCATAATCCACGAACTACTAAGAGTTTCTACAAATACTGGTTTAAAGAAAAGACATCTATTCTCGGCAGGGAAACTAAGATAAATAGAAGGGGACTCCAGGGTCTGCGAACGTCGGCAGATCTACCTTGGGTCTCCTGATGGACTGAAGGAAGCAACCTAACTCTGGTCAACGAGGTCCGGTACCGAAATCTGCACAGAAAGTGCAGAGTTCAGTATCAGTACAACCGACCCCATGTACTGGTAAGTGCCGAGCCTAACCTCGGTGAAGTAATGACTAGGACACGACAATAACATGAACCTGTGTAGTTAAATCATATACGAGAAAATAACAACAAACGGAAGTTTAACAGACAATAACGCGAAGGGGAAAATATGCTGAGGGGATTGCAAAAAGAAGAATCACAACAGTAGAGAATTTAAACAACTAGTACACCTTGAAGCAGTAACAACAAGTAAATAGAGTAACGGAAAATGCACGGCATCACCCTTTGTTCTTTTACTCTCAACCTCGCCATATAAATCAGATAAGAATAGCACGACATCACCCTTCGTGCTTTTACTCTCGTCCTTACCATATGAAACAATAGAAATGGCACGGCGTCACCCTTCGTGCAATAACTCTCTCATAACATGGCACGGCATCACCCTTCGTGCATTAACACTCACTCACAATATCTTGCACGGCATCACCCTTCGTTCTTTACACTCTTCCTCACCCAAACAACAGAAACAATAATAACCCAGCAAGGGAATCATCAATAACCAATTTCGTTTCAACATTTAACTTCACATTATAAATCTCAACTTGAGTCAATACTCAACAAATATCCAGTACCAGGAAAACATAATAAGACTTGTTTAACATGAAGAATAACCAGTTTAAGCATGGGCAGTACGTATAAAGAAATACAACAGTCACAAGTATAAGACTCACTCGCATGCTATGACCCGACAACAACGTATAGATGCTCGTCACCTCACCTATATGTCATACTCAACAACCAAAATAAGGCAACAATACCGAATCCCTCAAGCTAAGGTTAGCCACAACACTTACCTCGATTCCACAATCGAACTCAAGCCTCAATCATCGCTTTTCCCTCAGTTTCCACATCTGAACCTCTCATATCTAATCATAATTAACTTAATAATATCAACTATCGTTAAAGAAATCAATTCCAACGCATAATTATAACTTTCCCAACAATTCCCCAAAAAAGTCAAAAACCGACACCGGGCCTGCTTGGTCAAAACTCGAGGTTCGAACCACAACCCATTCACCCATTCACCCTTGAGCCCAAATATGTAATTATTTTCGAAATCTGACCCCAAATCGAGGTCTAAATTCTCAAATTTGCAAAATCCCCAATTCTTCCTAAAATCCCTAATTCTACCATGAAAGAACAAGATTTATGCAAAAATTCTAATGGGTGTTGATGGAAACTGAAGGAAGAGTTGAAGAACACAAACCTATAAATTAGTGTTGAATTCCCTCTTCAAAATCGCTCCTAGGTCGAGTTTTATGAAAGAGTTATGAGTTTTTGAAAGAATCCCGATTCTGGCTCTGTTTTTAAAAGACTGGACAGGCCTTCTTTACGTTCGCGAGAAGCTTGTCGCGTTCGCGATGCATTACGGCCAGAATGGCCTTCGCCTTCGCAAAGAGTTGTTTGCGTTCGCGATGATCTGTCCCCTCTGACCATCGCGTCTGCGGGCCTTGGACCGTGTTGGCGAAGAACAACTCAAATATTCCCCAGCCCACCTCCATTTTACTTTACGAGTTCGCGTGATGCCGGTCGCGTTCGCGAAGAGCAACCCCCCAGCGCTCCGCGTTCGCGACCATGCATTCGCGTTCGAGATGAACAATCCCCTCCCCATCCCAGGTTGCACTTTGCGTTCGCGATAGTTGCTTTGCGAACGCGAAGCACAAGGTATCAGTATACCAGAAGCAGCAAACACAGCAGATTTTCTAAGTGTAAATTACCTCATAGCCTATCTGAAACTCAGCCGAGCTCTCGGGGCTCCAAACCAAGCATTCACACAAGTCTAAAAATATCATACGGACTTGCTCGCGCGATCAAATCGCCAAAATAACACCTAGAACTGCGAATTTAGCATCAAATTGCATAAAATTTTCAAGAAAGTGCAAAAGTTCTATTTTCTCAACTAAAAGTCCGAATCACTTCAAATCAGTCCCGTTTCTCACCAAATATCACATATAAGGTATAAATATCATAACGAACCTGCACCGGGCTCCGCAACCACAATACGGACCCGGTATCAACAAAATCAACTATCAAACGAATTCTTAAAACCATTATATTTCCAGTTTAACAATTTTCATCAAAAATTCATTTCTCGGGCTAGGGACCTCAGAATTTGATTCCGGGCATACGCCCAGGTCCTATATTTTACTACGGACCCTCTGGGACCATCAAAACACGGGTCCGGGTCTGGGTCTGGGTCCGTTTACTCACAATGTTGACCGAAGTCAGCTAAAATCCTTATTAAAGGCAAAACTTAATATTTTCTCAGATTTTCACATAGAAGCTTTCCGGAAATGCGCCTGAACTATGCACGCAAATCGAGGAGAAAGAAAATGAGGTTTTAAAGGTCTTGGAACCCCAAATTGGGTTCTAAAACACGACATGACCTTTCGGGTCATCGCATTCTCCACCTCTAGAACAACCGTTCATCCTTGAACGGACATAGAAAAGTACCTGAGCTAGTGAAAAGATGTGGATATCTGCTCCACAAATCGGACTCGGACTCCCAGGTAGCTGCCTCAACAGGCTGACCTCTCCACTGCATACGAACCGAAGGATAACTCTTCGATCTCGACTGACAAACCTGCTTGTCTAAAATGGCTGCCGGCTCCTCCTCGTAGGTCAAATCCTTGTCCAGCTGGACAGAGCTGATGTCTAACACGTGGGATGGATCTCCGTGATACTTCTGAAGCATGGACCATGAAACACTAGATGTACCGCTGATAAGACTGGTGGTAACGCGAGTTTGTAAGCCACCTCTCCCACTTGATCAAGAATCTCAAAAGGCCCGATGAAGCTAGGGCTTAACTTGCACTTCTTCCCAAACTGCATCACACCCTTCATGGGTAACACCCGAAGCAACACACTCTCTCCGACCATGAATGCCAAATCACGAACCTTACGGTCGGCATAACTCTTTTGCCTGGACTGAGTTATACGAAGTCTATCCTGAATGATCTTAACCTTATCCAAGGCATCCTGTACTAAATCTGTACCCAATAACCGAGCCTCTCGGCTCGAACCATCCAAACGGCGACCGACACCGCCAACCATATAATGCCTCATAGGGAGCCATCTGGATGCTCGACTGATAACTGTTGTTGTAGGAAAACTTTGCTAACGGCAAGAACTGATCCCAAGAACCTCCAAACTCAATAACACAAGCGCGGAGCATATCCTCCAAAATCTGAATAGTACGCTCAGAATCTCCGTCTGTCTGAGGGTGAAATGTTGTGCTCAACTCGACTCGCATACCTAACTCACACTGTACTGCCCTCCAGAAATATGAGGTAAACTGCGTACCTCGATCAGAAATGATAGACACGGGCACACCATGAAGACGAATGATCTCACAGTAAATCTCTGCCAATCGCTCCGAAGAATAGGAAGCTGCCACAGGAATGAAATGCACTGACTTAGTCAGCCTACCCACAATAACCCATACTGCATCGAACTTCCTCTTAGTCCGCAGGAGTCCAACAACGAAGTCCATAGTGATACGCTCCCACTTCCACTCAGGAATCACAATCTTCTGAAGCAAACCACCAGGTCTCTGATGTTCGTGCTTTACTTGCTGATAATTCAAACACCGAGCTACACATGCAACAATATCCTTCTTCATCCTCCTCCACCAATAATGCTACCGCAAGTCCTGATACATCTTAGTGGCGCCCGGGTGAATAGAATACCAGGAACTGTGGGACTCCTCTAGAATCAACTCGCGAATCCCATCCAAATTAGGCACACTAAACACGACCATGCATCCTCAAAACCCCATCATCTCCAACTGTAACCTGCTTGGCATCGCCGCATTGTGTCCCTACGGACAAGCAAATGAGGATCGTCATACTACTGCTCCCTGATACGCTCAAACAAGGAAGACCGAGCGACTGTACAAGCTAGCACACGGCTGGGCTCAGAAACATCCAACCTCACGAACTGATTGGCCAAAGCCTGAACATCTAATGTAAGCGGTCTCTCATCGACTGGAATATACGCAAGGCTGCCCATACTAGCTGACTTTCTGCTCAAAGCATCGGCCACCACAGTGGCCTTCCAGGTATGATACAAGATGGTGATATCATAGTCTTTCAATCGCTCCAACCACCTTCTCTGCCTCAAATTGAGCTCCTTCTACTTGAACAAATACTGCAAACTCTTGTGATCCGTGAACACCTCACACGACATGCCATACAGATAGTGCCTCCAAATCTTCAACGCGTGAACAATGGTTGCTAACTCCAATTCATGAATTGGATAATTCTTCTCATGAATCTTCAACTGTCGCGAAGCATATACAATAACCCTTCCACCCTGAATCAATACCGCACCAAGTCCAATACGAGATGCATCACAATATACTGTATAGGGCCCTGAACCCGTGGGCAATACCAACACCGGTGCCGTAGTCAAAGCTGTCTTGAGCTTTTGAAAGCTAGCCTCACACTCGTCCGACTATCTGAACGGGGCAACCTTCTGGGTCAACCTGGTCATCGGGGCTGCTATGGATGAAAACCCCTCCACAAACCGACGGTAATAACCCGCCAAGCCCAAGAAACTCCGAATCACTGTAGCTGATGTGGGCCTAGGCCAGTCCTTGACTGCCTCAATCTTCTTAGGACCACCTGAATACCCTCTGTTGATACAACGTGACCTAAGAATGCAACCGAACTTAGCCAAAACTCACATTTTGAAAACTTAGCATATAATTGGCTGTCTCTCAGAGTCTGAAGAACGATCCGAAGATGCTGCTCATGATCCTCTCGATTGCGAGAGTAGATCAAGATATCATCAATAATAACAATCTCAAAGGAATCCAAATAGGGCTTGAACACTCGGCTCATCAAATCCATAAATGTTGCTGGGGCATTTGTCAACCCAATGACATCACTAAAAACTCATAATGCCCATACCGAGTCCGAAAAGCTGTCTTAAGGACATCGGATGCCCTAATCCTCAACTAATGGTAGCCAGACCTCAAATCTATCTTTGAAAACACCTTGGCACCCTGAAGCTGATCAAATAAATCATCAATCCTCGGCAATGGATACTTGTTCTTGATGGTAACTTTGTTCAACTACCGATAATCTACGCACATCCTCATCGATCCGTACATTTTCTTTACAAACAATAATGGCTCACCCCAAGGCGAGACACTAGGCCTAATGAAGCCCTTATCAAGAAAATCTTGCAACTCCTCCTTCAATTCTTTCAACTCTGGCGGGGCCATACGGTATGGCGGAATAGAAATAGGCTGAGTGCCCGAAGCCAAATCAATGCAAAAGTCAATATCCCTGTCGGTTGGCATCCCCGGTAGGTCTGTAGGAAATACCTCTAGAAACTCACGAACAACTGGTACGGAATCCATGGAAGGAACACCGGCACTGGAATCACGAACATAAGCCAAATAAGCCAAACACCCCTTCTCGACCATATACCAAGCCATCATATAAGATATAACCCTACTGGTAGAATGACCAGGAGTCCCTTTCCACTCCAATCGAGGCAACCCCGCCAAGGCTAAGATCACAGTCTTGGCGTGACAATCCAATATAGCATGATAAGGTAACAGTCAATCCATCCCCAAAATGACATCAAAATCGACCATATCAAGAAGTAGGAGATCTACGTTAGTCTCAAGACCCCCAATAATAACTACATACGTGCGATAGACATGATCTACAACAATAGAATCCCCCACCGGTGTGGACACATATACCGAAGCAACTCAAAGAATCACGAGGCACGGCCAAGTATGTAGCAAAATAAGATGACACATAGGAGTATGTAGACCCTGGATAAAATAGAACTGAAGCATCTCTACTGCAAACTGAAATAGTACCTGTGATAACAGTGTCGGATGACTCAGCCTCAGGCTTGGCTGGGAAAGCATAACATCAGGGCTGGGCCCTACCACTCTGAACTACATCCCTGGGACGGCCTCCTACTGTCTGGCTACCACCTCTAGCGGCCTGACCTCCACCTCTAATACCTCGACCTCCACCTCTAGCTGCCTGTCCCCTACCCCTAGCTGGCTGAGCGGGCGGTGGAACACCCGATACCTGAACCATGGCACGAGAACCCTGATGCTGAGAACTACTCGATGCTCGAAGGCAAAATCTAGCAATGTGCCTCAGATCGCCACAAGTATAACAAGACCTCTAATAATATAATAATGAATTAATTGATAATAATTAATAAAAAAAGGGTTGCTGACACTGTTGACCCTGAAACTGACCCTGACGGCCTGAGTAACCAACCTGAAAACTGTGTAGTGGAGGTGCACTGATAGGAGCTGGTGGTGCACTGTAGGGTAGCTGATCAAAATATTGCATATGAGAGCCACGGCCACCTGAAGCACCGTGAGAAGCCTGAAGTGCTGAATGAAACGGCCTGGGAGGATGCCCTCTACAAAAAGAATCCCTGCCTCTAAATGAGGCACCACTGAACCTACCAGTATGACTAGTCCTCTTGTCAGACCCCTGACCACTCCCTGAGCTAACACCATCTCAACTCGCCTGTCCACATTGGCCGCATCCTGAAAGGAAATCTCGCTCCCTGTCTCCTTAGCCATCTGCAATCTGATAGGCTGAGCGAGTCCCTCAATAAACCTCCTCACTCTCTCTCTCTCTGGGTGGGGAGTGTAAGAAGAGCATGACGAGCCAAATCACCAAACCTAGTTTCGTACTGAGTGACGGTCATAGAACCCTGCTGAAGATGCTCGAACCGCCTGCGATAGTCCTCTCTTTGAGTGATAGGAAAGAACTTCTCGAGAAATAGCTGAGAGAACTGGTCCCAAGTCAAGGCAGGCGACCCAGCTGGTCTAGTCAACACAAAATCATTCCACCATCTCTTGGCGGACCCTATCATTTGGAATACAGCAAAGTCGACCCCATTGGTCTCCACTATCTCCATGTTCCGCAACATGTCATGGCAGCGGTCAAGATAATCCTGGGGGTCCTCAGAAGCTGCCCCACTAAAATGAACCAGGAAAAGCTTGGTGAACTTGTCCAACCTCAACAAAGCATCAAAAGACATAGCTGGCCCACCACCGGTCTGAGCCGCAACAACCGGCTGAGCAACTCCCATTGGTTGAGCTATTGGAGTCTGAAATTGAGAAGCCATCTTCTCCGGAGTGTGGGTAGAGGGTGTCTGGGCTCCTTCCCCAGCTTGAGAGATGGTTAGTGCTATTGGAAATGTGCCAGCCTGAGCTACACACTCCATAAGAACCACTAGACGGACCAAAGCATCCTGAAGTACCGGGGTAGCGATGAACCCCTCTGGAACCTGAGCTGGCCCTGCCGGAATGGTCTGGGCCGGAACCTCATCATTAAACTCCACCTGAGGCTCCGCTACTGGTACTTCTGCTCGATCTCTAGGCTGAGCCTTGCCCCTGCCTCGGCCTCTGGCACAGCCTCGGCCTCGTCCTTTACCCCTTGTAGGAGCTGCCACTGGGGGCTCGGGCTGCTGATCAGCTGATGAAGCGGTACGTGTTCTCGCCATCTATGAAAGATCAAGAGTAGAAAGTCCAATTAGCATTGAGAAATCAAATAGCACGATAGAGAAGAATAGAAGTGAAGTTATTCCTAAACTCTATAGCCTCTGGGGGATAAGCACAGACGTCTCTGCACTGATCCCTCAGACTCTACCTAGCTTGTCCGTGAATTGTGAGACCTAGGCAACCTGGTGCTCTGATACCAACTTGTCACGACCCAGATTTCCCACCATTAGGGTCGTGATGGCGCCTAACCTTTAGAATGCTAGGCAAGCCAACAGATAAAGATCTAACACGCTAATCACTAACCAAATAGTAATTAACAATAATTTAAACTAAAACAAGATAAGAAGTACAGAAATTTTATGACAATCTAAATACTAATACACGACTACCCAGAGATCTAGTGTCACAACCCACGAACTACTAAGAGTTTCTACAAATACTGGTTTAAAGAAAATACATCTGTTCTCGAAATGAAAGAAAACACGAAAACTAAGATAAATGGAAGGGGACTCCAGGGTCTGCGAAAGCGGTAGATCTACATTGGGTCTCTTGATGGACTGAAGGCGGCAACCCAAGTCTAGTCAACGAGGTCCGGTACCGAAATCTGCATAGAAAGTGCAGAGTGCAGTATCAGTACAACCGACCCCATGTACTAGTAAGTGTCGAGCCTAACCTCGGTGAAGTAGTGACGAGGCTAGGACACGACAATAACATGAACCTATGCAGTTAAATCATATACGAGAAAATAACAACAAACGGAAGTTTAACAAATAATAACGGGAAGGGGAAAACTTGCTGAGGGGATTGCAAAAATAAGAATCACAACAGCAGAGAATTTAAACAGCTAGTACACCTTGAACCAGTAACAACAAGTAAATAGAGTAACGGCAAATGCACGGCATCACCCTTCGTGCTTTTACTCTCAACCTCACCATATAAATCAGATAAGAATGGCACGGCATCACCCTTCCTGCTTTTACTCTCGTCCTTACCATAAGAAACAATAGAAACGGCACGGCATCACCCTTCGTGCATTAACTCTCTAATAACATGGCACGGCATCACCCTTTGTGCATTAACAGTCACTCACAATATCTTGCACGGCATCACCCTTTGTTCTTTACGCTCTTCCTCACCCAAACAATAGAAACAATAACAACCCACCAAGGGAATCATCAATAACCAACCTCATTTCAACATTTAACTTCACATTATAAATCTCAACTTGAGTCAATACTCAGCAAATATCCAGTACCACGAAAACATAATAAGACTTGTTTAACATGAAGAATAACCAGTTTAAGCATGAACAGTACGTATAAAAATATACAACAGTCACAAGTATAAGACTCACTCACATGCTATGACCCGACAACAACGTATAGATGCTCGTCACCTCACCTATACGTCGTAATCAACAACCAAAATAGGGCAACATTACCTAATCCCTCAAGCTAAGGTTAGCCACAACACTTACCTCAATTCCATAGCTGAACTCAACCCGCAATCACCGCTTTCCCCTCAGTTTCCAATTCCGAACCTCTCGTATCTAATTATAATTAACTTAATAATATCAATTATCATTAAAGAAATCAATTCTGATGCATAATTATAGCTTTCCCAACAATTCCCCAAAAAAGTCAAAAACCGACCCGGGCCCGCTTGGTCAAAACTCAAGGTTCGGACCAAAACCCATTCACTCATTCACCCCCGAGTCCAAATATGTACTCCCTCCGGTCCAAAATAAGTGATTTTTTAGTTGTTTTCACACAGATTAAGAAATCCACCTTTTAACATTAATTAGCAATGAAATTGACCATATTAACATTTGCTATCTCTTCACATAAATACTCCTAACACATACTCCAACACAATTTACTCCAAGGGCAATGTAGGAAAAAAATAATTAATTCATTCTTGAAATTTGGAAAAATTACTTATTTTGGACCACAAAAAAAAGGCCAAAAAATTACTTATTTTGGACCGGAGGGAGTAATTAGTTTCCAAATCCGACCGCAAATCGAGGTCTAGATTCTCAAATTTGCAAAATCCCCAATTCTTCCTAAAATCCCTAATTCTACCATGAAAGAACAAGATTTAGGGCTAAAAATCTAATGGGTATTGATGGAAATTGAAGGAAAAGAGTTGAAGAACACAAACCTATGAATTAGTGTTGAAATCCCTCATCAAAATCGCTCCTAGGTCGAGTTTTTATGAAAGAGTTAAGAGTTTTTGAAAGAATCCCGATTTTGGTTCTGTTTTTAAAAGACTAGACAGGTCTTCTTCGCGTTCGCGAGAAGCCTGTCGCGTTCGCGATGCACTACGGCCAGAATGTCCTTCGCGTTTGCAAATAGTTGTTTGCGTTCGCGATAGTCTCCCCCCTGACCATCGCGTCCGCGGGCCTTGGACCGCGTTCGCGAAGAACAACTCAAAGATTCCCCAGCCCACCTCCATTTTACTCTACGTGTTCGCGTGATGCCGGTCGCGTTCGCGAAGAGCAACCCCCCAGTGCTCCACTTTCGCGACCATGGCTTTGCGTTTGCGATGAACAATCCCCTCCCCAGCCCAGGTTGCACTTCACGTTCGCGAGAGTTGCTTCGCGAACGCGAAGCACAAGGTATCAGCATAACAGAAGCAGCAAACACAGCAGATTTTCTAAGTGTAAATCACCCAGTAGCCTATCCAAAACTCACCCGAGCCCTCGGGGCTCCAAACCAAACGGGCACACAAGTCTAAAAACATCATACGGACTTGCTCGCGCGATCAAATCGCAGAAATAACACCTAGAACTACGAATTTAGCATCAAATTGCATAAAGTTTTCAAGAAAGTTCAAAAGTTCTATTTTCTCAACCAAAGGTCCGAATCACGTCAAATCAGTCCCGTTTCTCACCAAATTTCACATATAAGGTATAAATATCATAACAGACCTGTACCGGGCTCTGCAACCACAATACGGACCCGGTATCAACAAAATCAACTATTAAACGAATTCTTAACACCATTATATTTCCAGTTTAACAATTTTCATAAAAAATTCATTTCTCGAGCTAGGGACCTCGGAATTTGATTTCGGGCATATGCCCAGGTCCCATATTTTACTACGGACCCTCCGGGACCGTCAAAATATGGGTCCGGATCCATTTACTCAAAATGTTGACCGATGTCAACTAAAATCATTTTTAAAGGCAAAACTTAATATTTTCTTAAATTTTCACACAGAGGATTTCCGGAAACGCGCCCGAACTGTGCAAGCAAATTGAGAAGACAGAAAATAAGGTTTTGAAGGCCTCGATACCCCGAATTGGGTTCTAAAATACGAGATGACCTTTTGGATCATCACATATTATGCTTAAGTCCGAGTAGTCTAGGACCCAAAAGCATGCTTTACTTGTAATATTTGCAATCTTGTTGTCAATTTAAAATTCTTAAAACATATCAAACATGTAAATGAATTTCTAAAAGACTTGACATCGTTCTTTGACTTTTAAAAAGAGAAATTGCCTTTTCTTGGATAATTCCTCCTTTATGAATTCTTGATTGACTGTTTGAATGTGTTTATCTATTGTGGAACGGGCCGAACGCCTTGGTAGATTAAATAGATGCATCTATGGTTCGCGCCATTCGACCCTCTAGTAGTGCATAGTTAAATATTGTTCGATCGGGCCAAACGACCTCTGCATTATTTGCGCATGCTTGTATTGCTTGACTTGAAATTTTATAAATGATGATATTGCTTCCCTGGCTTGAGGTAAATGTATAAATGATGAAAATGAATTTGGAAATTTCCTATTAATAAAAGGATTGTTTACTTGCTCTATGTTATTAAGTTACAATTGTTTTTATATAAATCCTCAATTTGCTATATTATTGGTATATTATTATTGGACCACTAGTAAGTGTCGAAGTCGACCTCTCGTCTCTACTTCTTCGAGATTAGACGGGATACTTACTGAGTACACGTTGTTTTCGTACTCATGCTACACTTGCTGTGCATTTTTGTTGCACAGGCACATGTATCTCTAGTGGCCTAGTGGGTGTAGCAGCATGGTGGATACGGAGACTTAGGTGAGCTACATTTCTCGAGATGGCCCGCAGCCAGTAGAGTCTCCTTTGGTTTAGTGTATTTCCTTTCTGTCCAAATTTGTATTCCGGGCAGTTATTGTATTTTATTTGTTACCTCCTAGTGATTGCTCATGCACTTGTGACACCGGGTTATGGGGTGATTATGGGATATTTAATATTAACAGTTGTAAACACTTTTATTTACTCAGTGATGATTACTTTTACTAGTTAAATTAAGGGAAATTATGGTTCCTAAAATATTTAAATGAGAGTCAAATTAATTATTTAATTTAGTGTGACGGGTGGTATGGGTGTGCAGGATTTTACCTAATGCGGAAGGTTGTGGGAGCGTATCTCACGGGAAGATTGTATAAGATTGACATGTAATCACTTGATTGATTGAAGATTTAAACCAAGTGTGAAAATTGTGGTAGTACCACTAATTTGAGATTTTATGCCTGGAGGGCACCCGGTTTATTGGGTTGTGGACTGTGGAGGTTTGCTCCGGTTATGATGGTTGTTCTTGTGTGTTATGAGAAAAAAGTGGTTATTATGGACCGTGAAAGGTTATTAGCCTAGTTCGGTGCGATCAGAACCAGCTCGAGGTCGATGGGTGGATTTAAATATGAATTTGGGCTCTATATCAGGACAGATGTGTTCATTTCAGCATAGCACTCCTTATGAAGGAGCATTCGAATATTGGATGTTATTTCGTCGTCGGCTATTTCATGTAATACTATATGGTGTCGTGTGAGTTGTGAAACAGTTTGATAAAATTTCATATGTGTTGAGGTTTCGTGTAGCAATGTTGTTATGTGAGCATGATTACTCTCGTGACTCAGGTTATATACCGCACCTCAGTTGTGCTTGAGTTTGGTAGCTTATGGTGCTACCTGTCTCCCCACGGATGGTATTATGCACTTAGTGTGCTTGCAATCGATATTCGCTATTTAGTAATAATGAGCAATTCAGCCCGATATGTATCTCCTTATGTGAGTCCTATGTTGTTTGGATCAGGTTGCATGCCACAACAGTATGATGATGAGTATAGTTTTCTATATTCTAACTTTTGTGTGTTTTGTTTCCCATTTCTGAGGAAAGTTCATATTAGTTGCGTGAGTGGAGTAGTCCCTTCCAGAGTTCGCTTCCCTTATGTATCATGTTCAAGTTTGTGGCCTATTGGCATGTTGTGGCATCATATGAGACTTCTGGTCATATCTGGGTTGGCTAATTGCCTGAACAGTTTGTACTGGGTGAGGCAAGATTATTGGACCAAGGATCAGTGCAATCAGGTTTTATGAAGTATTGTAAAGAGCAAATACCATTAATTAGTTCAGAATGAGGTAATGGTTCTTGTCAGGAGTATAGCCTCAAAGATTTGTTAACTCGGCAGTTGGTTATGAATTTCTACACATCTTTTCCGTCGTGGCGGTAATGCAAAGGTTGGGGGCAAGACTTATATATATCATGAGGTGCAATGGGAGCATCGGGTTCGTGGAATTTAAACTATTGTTATCAGAGAATGCTATTATGGTTATGTGAATTATGCAACGCATAGTGTGGATTCAACAAAGGTATGCAATTATGTATTGGTGCAGTGTGTGGTGATTGATACGGTGTTCGTAGGTTGGCAACAGGCCTGGCAGAGAGTTTCGGGTGTTGAAATTTGGGTTCTATGCTAATTTGCTTAAATATAAGAGAATTTCTTCATATTTGATCGAGCTAATATGCTCAACTGAGTGGTGGTAGGACAGGTAGGTGCACGACGTGTTTAACAGTGATTTCAGACAACTCTTGTACAGTTCTCAGCACTTTCGAGGACGAACGTATGTTTAAGTGGGAGAGAATGTAATGACCCGACCCGTTGTTTTGAGCTCTAGCGCATCGTTCGGCGGCTTGAAGCCATGAGTAGCTTCACTTCAGGTATTATGACTTGTACGCGTGGTCAAAATTGAATTTCGGGAAGTTCGGGGTTGATTTGGAAAGAAAATTCTCATTTCGAAAGCTTTAAGTTGGGAGAATTGACTAAGATTGGATTTTTGAGTAAACGACCTCGGAATCAGGATTTGAAGGTTACAGCAGGTTCGTATGATGTTTCGGCGCCTATTGTGTAAGTTAGCATTTTGGAAGAAATTCATAAGTTTGGGTTGAGGTGCATTTCAGTATTAATGATGTCCTCTTGGGATTCCGAGTCTAAGAATAGCTCCGTATGGTAATTCTGGTATTGGGAGCGCGATCGGAAGTGGATTTGGAGGTCCGTAGGTCATTTTGGAGTCATTTGGTGAAAGTTAGAAATATAAAGGTTTTTGAGAAGTTTGACCAGAAGTGGAATTTTTAATATCGGGGTCGGATACCTATTCCAGAAGTTGGAGTAGGTCTGTAATGTCGAATATGACTTGTGTGCAAAATTTGAAGTCAATCGGAGGTGATTTGATGGGTTTCGGCATCGAATGATGAAGTTTGAAATTCTAAAGTTCATTAAGCTTGGATTGGAGAGCGATTCATGGTTTTAGCATTGTATGATGTGATTTGAGGCCTCGAGCAGGTCCGCGTTATGTTATGGGACTGGTTGGTGTGATTGGACGGGGTCCCGGGGCCCCGGGTGGATTCCGGGTGGTTAACGGATTGAAAATGGAAAATTTAGGAAGGGCTGAGGCAACTGGCTTCTGGTGTAACCGAACCTATGTGAAGAGCACCGCAGGTGTGGGCCCGCAGGAGCGGGCAGTGACGCGCAGAAGCAAATTTTTGACTGGGAAAGGAGTGGATCACAGATGCGGTCAAAGTCCGCAGAAGCGGGACTGGACCTGCGTTTTTGGAGCCGCAGATGCGGAGCTAAGAGGGCTGGTGAAGAACCGCAGAAGCGGTTGTGGGGCCGCACCTGCTGAACCGCAGGTGCTGAAAGACTGGAGGCAGTGAGGTTCTTTAAAAATCGGGGATTGTCTCATTTTCACCATATTTCCTCCATGGGAGCCGATTTTGGAGCAACTTGGGAGTGTCATTTTCATCGCTGAGCATGGGGTAAGTGATTCGCACTAGTTTTGAGTTAAATACATGAATATATATAGGATTTAACATGGAATTTCGTAGAAAAATTGGTGTTTGAGGAAAAACCTAGGAAATTGATATTTTTGGATTTTTTACCACGATTTTGGACATGAAATTGAGAGTAAATTATATATTTGAGTTCATGAGGTTGTGGGTAAACTTTATCTTCGAAAAATTTGGAATCCGGGCACGTGGTCCCGATGGTGATTTTTATCGACTTTTTGATCGGGGTTAGAAATTGTTATAAATTGGATTATTATGAGTAATTGAACATGTATTAATGGGTTTACATAATTATTGGCTAGTTTTGGAACATTGTGCATCGATTTGAGTCTTCGGAAGGGCGTGGAATGCCAGTTATGGAACTTTGGAGCGAGTTGAGTCTCCTTTCTAACCTTGTAAGAGGGAATTGTCCCCATAGGTGAACTAATTGGATATGTGCTTCTATTTGTGGGGGCTACGTACGCTCGAGGTGACGAGAGTCCGTGCGTAGCTACTATTATGCTTAAGTCCGGGTAGTCTAGGACCCAAAAGCATGCTTTACTTGTAATATTTGCAATCTTGTTGTCAATTTAAAATGCTTAAAACATATCGAACATGTAAATGAATTTCTAAAAGACTCGACATCGTTCTTTGACTTTTAGAAAGAGAAATTGCCTTTTCTTGGATAATTGCTCCTTGATGAATTCTTGATTAACTGTTTGAATGTGTTTATCTGTTGTGGAACGGGCCGAACTCCTCCGTAGATTAAATAGATGCATCTATGGTTCGCTCCATTCGACCCTCTGGCAGTGCACAGTTAAATATTATTGGATCAGGTCGTACGTCTTCGGCATGATTTGCGCATGCTTGTATTGCTTGACTTGAAATTTTATAAATGATGATATTGCTTCCTTGGCTTGAGGTAAATGTATAAATGATGAAAATGTATTTGGAAATTTCCTATTAATAAAAGGATTGTTTACTTGCTCTATGTTATTAAGTTACAATTGTTTTTATATAAATCCTCGATTTGCTATATTATTGGTATATTATTATTGGACCACTAGTAAGTGTCGAAGTCGACCTCTTGTCTCTACTTCTTCGAGATTAGACGGGATACTTACTGAGTACACGTTATTTTCGTACTCATGCTACACTTGCTGTGCATTTTTGTTGCACAGGCACATGTATCTCTAGTGGCCTAGTGGGCCTAGCAGCATGGTGGATACGGAGACTTGGGTGAGCTACATCTCTCGAGACGGCCCACAGCCAGTAGAGTCTCCTTCGGTTTACTGTATTTCCTTTCTGTCCAAATTTGTATTCCGGGCAGTTATTGTATTTTATTTGTTACTTCCTAGTGATTGCTCATGCTCTTGTGACACCGGGTTCTAGGGTGATTATGGGATATCTAATATTAATAGTTGTAAACACTTTTATTTACTCAGTGATGATTACTTTTACTAGTTAAATTAAAGGAAATTATGGTTCCTAAAATATTTAAATGAGAGTTATATTAATTATTTAATGTTGTCTTGCCTGACCGAGGTGTCCGGCGCCATCGCGGCCTTTGATGGATTTTGGGTCGTGACAAAGATGAGGATCTTGAACCAAGATCTTTCGATGAATATAGACAGAGAAATGATTGGCCAAAATGGGAAGATTCTATCCAGGCAGAATTAACTTCACTTGAAAAATGTGAAGTATTCGAACGTATAGTTCGAACACCTGAAGGAATAAAGCAAATGGGATATAAATGGGTTTTTGTGCGAAAATAAAATGAAAAAAATGAAGTCGTTAGATATAAAGCACGACTTGTGGCACAAGGATTTTCGCAAAGACCGGGTATTAATTATATGGAGACATATAATTATACCGAGAAGATCCTAAAGCGTTTTTATATGTGTTTACTGTGAAAATGGTAATTACAATTAAATTTGATTATGTGACTCTAAAAATACGTGATCTATTTTTATGCCGATTGTTAAGCAATTGATGCTATGTATGTGAGGCTTAGAAGCGAAATAAGAGTTAAGGATGAAATGACAATCAAACCGATAGGTAGACAATCGAGGGCCTCGAGGTTGATTCCGGGGCTCGACTGTGAGCTATCGGGGGTAATCGAAGTATGACTAACAGTTATGATAAAATCAAAGAACGCTCTTTATGGCCAATGATAAGCAATAAATGATGAACAATAATGAAGATAATAAATGGGAACAATAATATCAAGAGAATATGTAAAGGAGCAGAGAGAATGTTCTTTTGTATTTCTTATGGAGCAGCTGAAGCAATAGATCCCTTACAAAATGACAAGGACTCCCTTTATATAGGAGGGAAATCCACACATAGTACAAAATACATTAATTACATAGATATGGGGATGGGACGGCTGAATGACGCCCTGATTTGGGTTCAGAGTAGCCCGCTTGACTGTGTCAGCCCTAGCCGCGTGCCTTGGGAACTCCCCATTTCCACCATTACCGTGATCATTACTACCCTGGGGTCGAGTGTTGACTACCCTCGAGGAAAGATATTCGGCCGTGGCCTCGAGCCTTCGAGGTGATCCCGCGGGCTCGAGCCTTCGAGGTGATCTTTCGAGTGCCTTAATCACGAGAAATTGGACCCTCCGATTTCACCATATACAGATAGTCCCTGCGTTTCCTAGAACGAAGCGATAGGAAACGATTTTGAGCTTCTATTCTGATGGAATCATTGCCGTGACGTCAGCATATCAGAGCATTAAATGCCATGCCCAAAAAAACCGCGCAAGGGTCGCTGTCAAACGCGACTATCGAGAAGCTCACGAACCTGTAAGGCCCCGCAAAATTTCGCTAAGTAACCTAGGATCTCGTGGTGCCACGTAGGATTATTATAATATTTTTATGTGCTATTAATATGGTGTACATCAATTGGATTTGGTAAATATGTGTATAAGTCTTATGGTAAGTAATTCGGGGTCCAAGGAAAGGCCTAAGTCTAAAAACAATTGGAAAAAAGTTCATAATAGGCTAAAATTCCAAATGAGCTTGCACTAGTCCATACTTTGAACGAGTATATCTAAATATGTATAAGGTTTTATATGATGAACAACCTATCAAATGAAAGTTCTTCGAGTCTAGTTTCCAACTCTTCAAACCGTTCATCATTTGGACATTCCTACACAAAGTTATGATCAAATTACCAAACGCTAGATTTGCGACCAATTTGAGATCGCAAATCAACCATGCGGACCGCATATGCGCCGCATAGTGAAGCAGTGTCAGGCAAAACATTATGCTGTAGCATAATCAATTATGTTGTCGATTATGCTATCGCATTTTGATTATGCTGCAAGAATGCTGCCCACATTTCGATTATGCTATAGCATAATTGCACCACATTTTTGACTTCGGGGGTCATTTTTGGAAATTTTCATATCCAAACCCACTTTGATAAATAAGCTTTGGGGCTTCATTTGGGACTAATTTTACACTAAATCTAGAGAGAGGTGAGAGCATTTTAGAGAGAGAAAGAGGAACCTAACCTCCTAATCATCAATCTTGCACAAACCCTCAAGAATCAAGCATGCCAATCTCTAGCTCACTATCTTCTGGGTATATCCTACTTCTAATATTTCATATATGAGATTATGAGTTCAAAAAATATATTGTGGGGATAGAAATAAGCCATGCATGTGACACTAAGCTATAGTAGGTGGGATTAGTGAACTATTTTGGGTAGTTCTTGATGAAATTGGATAAAGGAAGAAGGAATTTTCATTGTAGAACCTTGTAGTCTACTTCACTTGTTAGGTGTTTGATGAAATTCCTAAGAGGGTTACACCATGGGTAATCTTTCTAATTATTAATCGATTTCCGCTATTTCCTTATAGATTGTTATTGCTAGAGGTGTTGGTGTATTCTAAAAATTTGAGGGAAAGCTCTTTGAGGTATGTATGGCTAACTTTGACCTTTGTAAAATCACCTTGTTTGGTGTACGAATATTTGGTATGTGATATCTACGTGGATTATGTGTGAAATTCTGTGATTGGTATGATTTGAGTGTTCGTGGTTAAGTCTCCCGATATAATGGTGTAAGTAATTGGCAATAAACCAAATGTGTGATTGTGAAAGTGTTATGTGGTAAGAGCTGAGCAACAAATGATGGAAGGAAATCGTAAATGATGCAATTGGAACAACTGTGGTAATAACATATATGGCTTGTCGTGGGCAATAATCATTGTGACATAAAATGCATATGAGTTATTGAATATGATGGAAATGGTATTGATGGTTATGGAAATTCTTTGTGAATTGTTGTTGTTATTCCTTGAGAATTGTTGTTGTAGTTCTTGAGAATTGTTGTTGATGTTCTTTGTGAATTGTTATTGTTGTTGTGTTATTTGTGAATTGTGATTGTTTGGTGGGATCGGGTTGCACGCCGCAACACGAAGTAATAAGGTGTGGGTTGTGGTGATAAGGGTGGCCGAGGTAATAAGGGTGGCCGAGGTAATAAGGGTGGAAAGTGATCGAAATCACTATTGAAATGAAAATATGAGAAAGTTGTGAAATCATTGATGTGAAAATGTTGAAGGGGAAATGGAGAGATTGTACACTTGCTTGGCTTGATTGTTTCCTTTCATGTGTATTTGATTGTGGATTCCATTACTACTTGTTACTTGTGTATGGTTTGAGTTTGCTTAGGGCAAAGTTTGTTCATACATACCAGTTCAATTCAAATGTACTGACGTCCCTTTTGTCGGGGGCGCTAAATTCGTGTTATGATTGTAGGTGGATCCATAACAGGTACTCCAGTCCACCGACCGTAGCTCCCCTTCACTTTCCGTCAGCTGTATTGGTGAGCCCCTTTCCTCTCGGGTCCCGTGGCTCATGCCGCTTTTATTCCGGAGTCATGTTTTGGGTATTTGTGTAAGGTATAGCCAGAGCCTTGTTACCAGCAAGTATTGTATTATCCTTTGTATCCTTAGAGGCTCCGTAGACAGTAAAAGTGGGTTACGAACTTATGTAAATTTGTATTTTGTATGTTGGGCGATGTAAGTTGTAAACCTCATTAAGTAACCATGTATGTTATGTATGTTTTGTAAAAAGGTGTTTTAATTATAAATGGCTAATTCCTTGACTAATGAGCAATGAAAATACGGGGTAACACGTGGGATAGGAAAGGCACCCAGGTCCGCTTGACTGGGGCTACCCGATCGGGCGCCGGTCATGTCCCTCGGTTTGGGGCGTGATAGAACCGCTATTAGTTCGTCCCTTCTGCTGCCCATTTGGTTCCGATAAATGCATCAAGGGTTTGATAATTGTTACTTTCTCAACATCTTCAAATTCGCAAAGCCAGACCCATCCCCTTTTGCATCCTTCCTTCTTTCTTTCTTAGAAAAATCTTATCATCATCATGGCTAGAACCTCCAAGACGGTTCCTCGAAAAGACAAGGTCGCCTCTTCATCTCGAACATCTAAAGGGAAACCCAAAGTGATACCCACCTTGGGACAATGCACTCCCACCGAGCTAGGCATGTCGAAGGACTTTACCATCGGAAAAACCTCATCTACATCGGGCCGATGCGAACATGTATCTCGGTACATTAGTGTTGTGACCAACGTAAGGAAGGTGAAGGAAGACTTCCGATGGAGGGAGGCAATGGAGGTGGAGATTCCCAGCCCTGACGAGAACATATCGGATTACAAGGCTGGTTTCCTTCATGTATATACTTACCCGTTTACTTTAGGTCCGGTCGATCCTTCTAAATCCCCTCCCCCGGAGATAGATCCGGTTATCCTCGATTTCTGCGACAAATACCAAGTGACGCTTGGTCAAATCTATCCCCCTTTCTGGAGGATAGTCTTGATGCTCCGCCATTTCTCCGATGGGGTCGGGGGCGAGACTTTTACCCTCAATCATTTGATTAGGTTGTACAGCCCTCGATTTTATCGAGGTTTGATTAGGCTTCACCACCGATCCAAAAAATCATTTTTCTCGAGCATTGACAAAGACAAGGATCGGGGGTGGATGAGTAGGTTTGTCCAGGTGAAGACCTCGGACATCATTCCGGCCTGGAGGATGCCTTTCCCGGAGAGGTGGAACACACAACGTAAGTATCTTTTCCTCGAACACGTTTTGTGATTTTCTTTCCTTCCTTCCAAAAAAATGACCTCTCTTTGGTTTCTGCAGCTTCCGCCTGGTATCCCGAAGCGGTCTCGGACCTGCCGAGATGGATTGAGCGATTGGATACCTCGTTCCCATATCTTGTCCGGTCTTGGCCCGACCTGGCTAAGAAGCGGTGGGTGGCCAAGAATCATGGTAAAGTTCCCTTGCCACCTATATATTAGCCTTATGTTTCTCCCTGTACCCACTGTGCTGATAAGTTATGGCCACTATGCACGTGCAGGCCTTGGCGAGAATATGCTGATGAGACCGCCTCCAGGTGGCGAGGCAGAGACTTTGGAGCCTACTAAGGGCAAGAAAAGGAAAGGCAAGGAGGCTGCCGATTCCCCTGTGACAAAGAAACTAAGTCACGTAGGCCTCAAGCCACCATTAGGATCTCGGCTTCAGCTTCCGAGGAAAGCCTCGGTATTGGGGACAAAGATGATGATGAGAACGAAAGTTGTTTGGAGCAGAGACCGAGGTCGGGTGCGGGGATCTCGCAGGTGCCTCGACCAGAAGCCGTCGAATCGGGAACAGACGACTCAGGCAGGTCCCGTGCGGCGAAGACCCTTGAGGAGGGTGTTAATGTGGTCCCGGATCCCATGGCCGGATGTGGTGCAGTTTCTACTGGGGGGACCATATCTGCCGGCCCCGAAGGTTTTGGACTAGGAGCTTTTCAGGGGCAGGAGTTGCCCATCGGGGACATTGATGACCTGGGTAATTTCAGTTCGGGCCTTCGGTTCTCTTCAGGGGAGCTAAGGGATGCCCAGGCTATGAACACCGCCAAAGCGGGGAGTCCTCTCAAGGGGGGAGGCGCGTTTGGCAACATTCTTGATGATGTTAGCGAGAACATTGATCTCGATGCTCCCAGTGCCGTCAAGGCGGCGGAGAGGTTCCTACAGCAGGTGATAGCTATTTTGCATGTATTTCTTTTAGTCTCGAGCATTACTTCTTCGTTCTCTTGATTCTTCTGTTATTCCGTAGTGTAAGGAGATGTATGATCATGCCCTTTCCAGGCTCCACGAGGAGCTTTCGTGTTGTGAAAAGGAGCATGAGAGGCTTACCTCGGGGCTGCGAGAGTCGGAGGCTTACTCTGCCTGAAAGGAGAAAGAGTTAGGCGAGCTCCGGGCTGCCTTGGAAGGAGCGCTTCGGGAAAAGGCTGATCTTGCTGAGTAGGTATTTTTTCATGCGTGAATCCGCCCATCGCTCCTATAGTTTGATACTGACTGGCTTATCTTTCTATTCGCAGATCGGGCAAAAGGATTCGCAGATCGGGCAACTGAATGTGGAGATCCTCGGGCTGAGGGAGACAAATGAGGTAGCGACCTCGGAGTTAGCATCGACCCATGCTCTCCTCCAAAATGCTCGAAAGGAGATTTTTGTGCTAGTTGCGGCCAAGTCCGACACCGAAGGAAAAGTTGCGACTTATCTGAAGGACGCAGCCACGGCGAACCAAATAGCCCGTAACATATCGATAGAGGCCGAGTTGAAACTGGCTCGAGTTGTCGATCATGCTAGAGCAAAGGTGAGGAGGGAAGCCTTGGAGGGGGTCAGAACCAGAGGTGTCGATCTTTCAGCCGAGATTGAGCAGGCTCGAGAATTGGAGAGAAAGTCGGTGCTCTTGATCGCTCCAGATGAGGATCCTGGAGATGGTTCGGAGGATAGTGGCAACGAAGAGTAGACCTCGTGTCGCTTTGCTTTTTTTCTTTTTTCTTTCCGTGTACGTACTCTCGGGAAAATGAGTCTTGTAAAGACGCCCCTTGTAAATATATTTTTGGCAATGCAAAAGGGTTTTTTTGCTCCAAGTCTTTCCATTCTTTATGTCTCGCAGCTCTTGTGGAGTTAACCTTTGAATTTCAACATTAGCTCTTTGGAGCCCGTACTTGGAGCGATCGGGACCCCGGGGTGGTCCTGCTAGTACATTTCCCAAGAAAAATGTGACGTTAACATGGCCAGAACTAATTGGCCCCCTGGGTAGGCGAGCAGTCGCTGCTTTTCCCCTATATATCCGTTCACTAGCTTCTCAAGTGGAGATTCTGCTACTCTGAGTAACCATTTCTTTCATAGAACTTGGTGCTTTGTGCTAGCTCTCCCTTCATTTCAACTCAAAATCCTTGCCCAAATCTACACCCTCCTCTGCTTATTTTATCATAGCCATGACTGCTACATCGACGTTCGCTCATCAAGGAGAGGGGAGTTTTGCCTCTGTTCCGCGTCGGGTCGGTGATACACCGTCGGTGCCTGGTGAGCGGGCCTCGAGGTGCTTTGTCTCGAGCAGAGACTTTACGTTGAAGAGGCCTCTCAACGTTCAAGGACATCGGGAGCACGCGTTGAGGTTCATCTCATCAGTAGGGGAGGAAAACCTCGAAATGATCAGAAAAGATTGTGGATGGGGAGAAGGTGTGGTACTGGAAGTACCTTCCTCTGAGGAGAGTATCATGACCTATGTCGAGGGGTTCTTGAGCGTGTATACGAATACTTTTACGTCGGTTCCCCCCGACCGGGTCGTGCTTGACTTCTGCCGGAGATATCGGGTTACCTTGGCGCAGGCTCACCCATCCCTTTGGAAGATAGTGCAGACGATAAGATACTTCACAGATAAGGCCGGGCTCGAATTTACCCTCAGTCATCTCGTTAGGTTATATCGGTCGCTGCGTTATCGGGGTTTGATTACTCTGCAACGTCAATCCACCTGGCTTCCTGCCGTTAACGGCGAAGAGGGCAAGGACCGGGGATGGATGAGCCGGTTCGTTCGAGCTCGGATGGTCGATATCATTCCTGGAGAGTTTTTGCCCTTTCTTGAGAAATGGAATTTCACATGTAGGTGTCATACCTGTATTTTTATCACTTTGATTGAAGGCGGGCTTCATAACGACATTTTCCTGATTCATTTTTTTGTAACGACTCCTTGGTTACCGAACGAGGTCCTGATTTGGCTGAATGGTCTCGTAAGCTGGCAGCTTGTTTGACCTATGATAAGCGCAGGTGGCGAGACCTATGCAAAGGGAGATGGGAGGCAAGGCATCATGGTAGGTGCTTGGTGGCCTTTTTCCCCAAAATGGTACTTTTCTTTTTAGCGTACTAACTTAGCCGCCGTAGGTATTGGAGATTTTTCCGAGATGAGGTCATGCCCTCTGGGGGAGGAGGAGAGACTGCCTACCTCTGGGTTGAGGGTCGATGATAAACAAAAAGGGTCTCCGGGGTGTAAGGAGGCTTGCTGCGGGGCGAGTCCTTCTCAGCGGTTAAAAAGAGGTGATTTGACCGATCACCCGGTTTTGGAGGCCTCCGTTCTTGAAAGAACATCCCCCATTTCTGCTGAGGATACCTCGAAGGGCGCGGAGCACGTGGTGCCTCCTTCTTTTCATACCAAGGGCACTTCGGGGGACACTAAGCCATCGGACATTAGCTCGAGCTTTGGCGAGGCTCAGCGACTCGGCTTTACGGTAAGCTTTGGTAGCCGGTATAGGATTATTCCGGTTTCATATTCTTCCTTTCTTATTGAAGTTTCTTTCGCAGGTCTTTGCCAGGCTTAAGTCCGAGTTTTTTCGCTATGAGGCTAGGTTGCGAAAAGCTTCGGATAGGGAGAAGTCCCTTAAGCTTCTTTGCGCGAGAAAGGAAAGTGAGCTAGCATCCCTGCAGTGCGAGGCGGATCGAAATCGGAGCTGTGAGGGCCGCCTCGAAAGACAGGTATCCTGTATTTCATGTCAAAGCATGTTCCTCCTTATATCTTCGAAGATTAATGTTTTGATATCCCAGTTGGAGAGCAAGACGGAGGAGCTGGAACGACTTTGGGGCGAAGTTGGTCGGGCCAAACGTGAGTTTAGCGAGCTGCGGGCTCTTGTAGATGCCCAAGTTGCGGCCAAGGAGAGTGCTTTGGCTAAGGTTTCCACCCTTGAGACGCAAATCCGGACCGCTCTTGCGAGTGATTCTGCATGAGCGAACATGATCGCAAGGCTCGAGTCCGATCTTTTGAAGGCAAAGACCGAGGTGGTGAATGCCCGGGCCGAGGCTGTAATGAGCAGCGCTAGGGCAGACCAGAAAGTGGCAGCCTATTTGAAGAGCGCTGCCACAGCTAGAGCTGAGCTGAGGAGAACTCTTGGTCGTACGAGTGGTAGTAAAGAGTATGCGAAATGCAAATCTTGGAGGGAAACTCTCGAGGAAATTCATGCCAGGGGCTTGGATCTTTCGGAAGAGATCGAGCAAGCTAAGGCGGAGGAATACGACGCCAATTTCCTTCTGTCTGATGCCAAAGATGGCGAGGATGGGGTCGTCAAGTCATAATCCCCAAAGGGGGACGTTTACTTCTTTCTCTGTCTCTGTGTATGTAACATTCATAGTATGTCGTAAATGGAGCTTGTATTTTATTACATGTATGTCTAACGGGGAAACCTCGCGATTCTATATCTTCTGGGTTTTTGTTTGCCAAGATTTTAGCCAGATCAATTGGCCTTTAAGTTGGCAGGATCCTTAGATTCGTGATATGGCCCTGGGGCTCATTAGGCTGGCCCGTAGGCTCTTACGCGTTTGGTCGATGCGACCTTTTTAGTTAACTATTTTGGGTTCAGTCTCCGAGTCGGGTTTCAACTCGAGCTCATTCGACCCTCAAGTTTTACATTTGTATGGGCTGGCGACATGGCTCTTATGCCTTGGGTCGAAGCGACCTTTTAGTGTAAGCTGGCGACAATGGCCCTTATGCCTCGGGTCGAAGTGACCTTTTAGTGTAAGCTAGCGACAATGGCTCTTACGCTTTTTGCCCTGGCCATTTTCAGTTAACTGTTTTGGGTTCAGTCTCCGAATCAGGTTTCGACTCGAGCTCATTCGACCCTCAAGTTTTGTATTCGTTCGGGGTGGCGACAATGGCTCTTACGCCATGGGTCGAAGCGACCTTTCATGTGGGCTGGCGACAATGGCTCTTATGCCTTGGGTCGAGCGACCTTTTTATTGGCTTTATTTTTCCCTCGTTAAGGTCTTTTTGAAATAATTTTTGCCTGACTCTTCGAAGGTTCGGGAAGAACCTCGATTACGAGTCATTTTGTGGCGATGATTGAGAACCTCGGGAGGTTTGGCTCGGGGGCTGAGTATCTCGAAGCCTGTGATTTGGAGCCGACATGGTCGAAGCTCTTTTGCCTATGTCGAGGGTAGCCTGTTTAACCGATTCTTTTCAAAGTAGATTTGAAGTAATTGAAGGCCAGTGATTTTGTAGAGACGGTCGGGCGTCCCCGAGTCGTGTTAGTTTTGCTGGTACAGCCTTATGACCATAGTCATTTGTGTTTGGCTGGAGCCATTATTGATCCCGAATGAAGTAGTTTAGGCGTCTATATCGAGGGTATGCCTTTTAGGGGTCTTACAAGTTCGATATATAGACTTAACTTTGAGATCGGGTTTATGCCATTAGTAAGGTCTTATAAAATTTTCATGCCTTCGAGGTCTTACGGTTTTTAGATACTTGGTACAAGTATGGTTCACGCCTTGCTTGAGGTCTTACAGAATTACCACTTGGTACAAGTGTGGTTCATTCCTTGCTTGAGGTATCACAGTTATGACCACTTGGTACAAGTGTGGTTCATGCCTTGCTTGAGGTCTTACAGTTATTGTTGCTGCCTTATGTAGGTCTCAGGAGACCGAGTCTGCCCGCTCGGGGTCTTATGGCCTCGGGTTTTTTAATGAATAGTGATTGGCGACAGTCCTCGAGTCATCGAGGGTATCCTGGCTCGGGAGTCGTTATTTGTAAGCTTGGTATTGCCTCATTGAGGGCTTACGATTTTGGCGACTCCGAACTTGAGGTCATGCGATTTTTGAGATTTTGACGCCAGTCCCCGAGTGTTCAGGGCATTTTCGGCCTTGGAGATGTTTCGCGATCTTCATAATGCCTCATTGAGGGCTTATGAGTTTGGAGTCCTGACCCGGAGGTCGTTCAGGTGTTGAATTGTTGACGCCAGTCCCTGAATGTTTCGGCACGTTTTTGACGGAGGAATCATTTTTGCAAAAATGCTGAGTTTCTTTTGGAGTGTGAGATGCTTTGACAAAAGGTGTTCTTCGATTATTTGGTATAAGTATACATGCTTCCACCGTCGGGGGCCCGGCTATACGGACACGGTTCGTTCGACCGTTTGGCCCGATACATCATTTTCCTATTGGAACCCCGGGGGGATGCCCCCCAGTGTTCGGGGTTGATTGCAAAAGAAGCCTCGAATACTTGTTGAGTCTTACTTAGGTAGCATGTAGATGTTACCTCGTTAAAAACCTTGCCAGTAAAGCCCTTTTCGGGATAAAAACTCGACCGAAGGAAAAGAGTGCAACGGATGCTTTAAAACCTTAAGGTCTTCGAGCTGGGTTAGCATTTCGACTGCTTCGGTCGGGCGCCTGCACAAAGGTTAGCATGAAATATGAAATAAAAAGGGAGATGGTTACACCTCAGTGGCGATGGCGTTCTTGGACTTTGGCGTTCGTTCGGAGGATGCGGTACGGTCCTTTATTCGGATACACCCGAGAGCGTGGTTGCTATCTTATGCTGGTAGAGAGTTCGGTGTTTCGGTCAGCGGCAGCTGTCTCAAAAGATCGTGTGGATGACATGTTGCGGCTCGTCCGCTTTGTTCTTTTTGGTTGTTTCTCTTTCTCGAAACTGATTTTTGGCTCGGTCACTGAGGAATTCCCGAAGGTGACCATTGCCGAGTAACCGGGCCACTTCCTCCCGGAGTTGCCGGCTATCCTCGGTCCTGTGTCCGTGCGTGTTGTGAAATTCGCACACCAAGTTATGGTTCCTTTGTGAAGGATCCGATTGTATAGGCCTGGGCCATCTGGCGTCTCTGATTTTGCCGATGGCAAACACGATGTCTGGTACATCGACGTTGAAGTTGTATTCTCACAGGCGAGGGGCCTCTGCTGGCCCTGTGTGCCTATCAAACCCGGCTCTGTTGATGATTCCCCAAGGGTTCTGTCCTTGGTCCATCCTTCGATCGTTGAGGGGTACGTTGCGCCTCGGGGCGTTCCTCCTATCTTCGATGTATGGCTGGTACCTTTCTTTGTTTGGTTTTGTCTCTTTTTCCAGAAGCCTGCTTGGATATACTGAGCCCGAGGGGGCCCCCAGCTGGTCGTCCTCGACCCTGATTTTCAACTGGTATCGGTTATGAACATCCGACCAAGTCACGGCCGGGTACTCGACTAGGTTCTGCTTCAGCTGTTTCGAAGCCACCAAGCTTTGATCGTTCAGACCTTGAGTGAAGGCCTGCACCGCCCAGTCGTTAGAGACCGGTGGTAGTTTCATTTGTTCCATTTGGAAGGGAGATACGAACTCTCGCAGCATCTCATTATCTCTCTGTTTAATCTTGAAGACGTCGGATTTCCTTGTTGCTACTTTGATGGCGCCAGCATGTGCCTTAATGAAAGAATCCGCTAATATGGCAAATGAATCTATCAAGTTTGGGGCCAGGTTATGATACCACATCATTGCCCCTTTAGAGAGCGCTTCCCCGAACTTTTTCAGCAGGATGGACTCGATCTCGTCGTCCCTTAGGTCGTTGCCCTTTACTGCACAAGTGTAGGCGGTGACGTGCTCGTTGGGGTCTGACGTTCCGTTATACTTTGGGAGGTCGGGCATTCTGAATTTCTTTGGAATGGGTTTCGGGGCCGCTTCCTATGGGAACGGCTTCTGTACGAACTTCTTTGAGTCCACATCTTTCAAGATCGCGGGCGCTCCTGGAATTTGGTCGACCCTGGAGTTGTAAGTCTCGAACTACTTATCGTTGGCTTCTATCATTTTCTCGCCCGATTCGATCCTTCTGGTGAGGTCCTCGAGCATCTTTACGATGACGGGATCGGACATCGACCCGTTATTGCTCGATCTCTCCGGTGCCTGTTCGGTCGGGGGAGTTGTCCCCTGTGCTATCGTGCTAGGAGTTTTCGGGCAGCTTTGCAGCTTAGCAATAGCCAGCTCTTGTGCCTGCAACATTTCAAAAATAACATGAAGGCTAACCTCCCGTTCTTCCCGGGCTGGGGTTTTCTGGGCTTTTTGTTGGTCGCCTTGGTGTATGCTCCTATTAGTGTAGGAGCTTATTTCGACGTGTTGAGCGTCGCGCGAGACTTCATCTACCTGAATTGGTCCTGGTGCGTTCTCAAGGATTCGTGGTGGCTCACCAACACCTGGAACGGCCACACCATTCTCTCCGTGGTTCTCAAGGTTATTGATTACTGAATCAGACATTCCGACCTGAAATCAAAGATCTTTGGACAAGAAAAGTGTGAAAGATAACTTGCGTTGAGTAATGGAACCAGCAAAAAAATAATCACTATTATTTTTAGCCCCACGGTGGGCGCCAACTGTTTACTGTGAAAATGGTAATTACAATTAAATTTGATTATGGCACTCTAATAATACGTGATTTATTTTTATGCCGATTGTTAAGCAGTTGATGCTATATACGTGAGGCTTAGAAGTGAAATAAGAGTTAAGGATGAAATGACAATCAAGCCGATAGGTAGACAATTGGGGGCCTCGAGCTCGTCGATCCGGGGCCTCGAGGTCAATTCCGGGGCTCGAGGTCGATTCTGGGGCTCGGTTGTGAGCTATCGGGGGTAATCGAAGTATGAATAATAGTTATGATAAAATCAAAGAAGGCTCTTTATGGCCAATGATAAGCAATAAATGATAAATAATGATGATAATAAATGGGAGCAATAATATCAAGAGAATATGTAAGAGAGCAGAGAGAATGTTCTTTTGTATTTCTTATGGAGCAGCTGAAGCAACAGATCCCTTACAAAATGACAAGGACTCCCTTTATATAGGAGGGAAATCCTCACATAGTAGAAAATACATTAATTACATAGATATGGGGATGGGACGGCTGAATGACGCCCTGATTTGGGTTCAGAGTAGCCCGCTAGACTGTGTTAGCCCTAGCTGCGTGCCTTGGGTACTCCCCATTTCCACCATTACCGTGATCATTACTACCCTGGGATCTTGTGTTGACTACCCTCGAGGAAAGATATTCGGCCGTGCGGCCTCGAGCCTTCGAGGTGATCTTCCGAGTGCCTTAATCACAAGAAACTAGACCCTCCGATTTCACCGTATACAATATGGAAAAAGCACATCCATTGAGTACCCCGATGATTGTGATATCACTTGATATAAACAAAGATCCATTTCAACCTCATGAAAATGATGGAGAGCTTCTTGGTGATGAAACCCATATCTTAGTGCAATTGGGCACTAATGTATCTTGCAAATAATACTCGACCAGATATAACTTTTGCAGTAAGTTTATTAGCAAGATTTAGTTCCTTTCCAACAACAAGAAACTGGAATGTTGTTATGCATATTATTAGATACCTCCGAGGGACTATTGATATGGGATTATTTTATTCTTATGAATCCGATTCACAAATGACTGGTTATTTGTCTAATCCACATAAAGCCCGATCTCGAACAGACTAACTATTTACTTGTGGAGGTACATTTATTTCATGGCGTTCAACAAAACAAACTTTAGTTGCTACATCTTCCAATCATGCAGAGATAATAGCTATTCATGAGGCTAGTCGAGATTGTGTATGGTTGAGATCAGTGAATCAACATATTCAACAATTGTATGGTCTTTCTTTAAAAACGAAGATTCCAACGATTTTGTATGAAGACAATGATGCTTGCATAGCTCAACTTAAAGGAGTATATATCAAAGGAGACAGAACAAATCACATTTCACCAAAGTTCTTTTTCACACACGATCTTCAGCAAAATGGTGAGATAGATTTCAATAAATCCGTTCAAGTGACAATCTAGCAGATTTATTCACTAAGGCATTGCCAACATCAACATTTGAGAAGCTGAGATATAAGATTGGAATGCGTCGTCTCCGAGATATCAAATAAAGATTTCATCAGGGGGAGTATAATATGTTGTACTCTTTTTCCCTTAACCAAGGTTTTGTCCCAATTGGGTTTTCTTGGTAAGGTTTTTAATGAGGCTGGTGGAATTTATGATTTCATCCATTGATAAGAATTGAGATGTGAATTGAGAAGGAGTGAAGAGGAGAAAAGAGGAACTCAAATTGTATTTCTCAATCTCTGTTTATAGGTACAAATACAAAATCTCTGTCTGCTAATAGAGTACATAACCGACTATTTTAATGTAAGTGAGAAATGACCAAATTACCCTAACTCACTCACTAGTCTCCAATACTCCCCCTCAAGCCGGAGGGTGAAAAACATCCAACACTTCGAGCTTGGACATGAGGGACTGATGTTGTAAAGTGACAAGCCCTTTAGTGAATAAATTTGCAAGCTGTAGGGATGAAGAGATGTAATGAGGTTCAATGAGACCAGACTTAATCTTCTCTCTCACAAAATGGCAATCAATCTCTATATGCTTCATTCGTTCATGGAATATGGGATTGTTGGCTATCTGAATTGCAGCCTTATTATCACAAAATAAGTGCGTAGGCGTAAGAACAGAAATGCCCAACTCTAACAACAATCCAACAAGACAAGTGGTTTCAGCAACAGCGGCAGCCATACTTCTATATTCTGCTTCAGCAGAGCTGCGACTAACTGTATGTTGCTTTTTGGATTTCCAAGAAATCAGGGAGTTTCCAAGTTTCACTACATAACCAGTGACAAATCTGTGAGTGTGTGGACACGCGGCCCAGTCAGAGTCACAATAAACACTGAGAGTGTCAAAAGCTGCTGTAAGAGAATTCCCAACCCGGGTGCCCCTTTGAGATATCTCATTATCCTCAATGCTGCTTCAAGATGTGATTGTTTGGGACTTTGCATAAACTGACTTAAACTTTGGACTGCAAAGCTTATGTCCGGTCTACTAATGGTTAAGTACAATAACTTACCAATCAATTTTTGATAAGAAGTGAAGTCCTCTAACACTGGATCACCAACCCTGCCAACATGAGTATGAACTGGTTTGGAACCACTCAACCCCACCTCTACAATTAATTCTAAGGCATATTTTCTTTGGTTGAGTATGATCCCTTTCTTAGACCTCAATATCTCAATCCCAAGAAAGTATCTCAATTCACCCAAATCCTTGACTTTAAACTTACTATGCAACGACAGTTTTGCTACTTCTACCAACTTGAGACCGCTTCTTGTTATTAATAAATCATCTATATAAACAAGTATAACAACCATCTCTCCCCATGTCTTCTTGATAAAGAGTGAGTGATCAAAATCACTCTGTGTAAAATCATCATGAAGTAATGCCTCAGTCAACTTTATACTCCACTCTCAGGATGCTTGTTTGAGCCCATACAGTGATTTTAGCAACATGCATACTTTCTTCTCCCCTTGTGTTTGGAAACACTGAGGTAATGTCATGTAAACCTCTTCATAGAGGTCTCCTTGTAAGAATGCGTTATTGACATCCATTTGAAAGAGCGCCCAACCTTTAGATGTTGTAATGCTGATCAATGTCCTCACATTCACCATCTTAGCCACAGGTGAGAACGTGTCATGGTAGTCCAAACCTTCCTTTTGGTTGTACCCCTTATCTACTAATCTTGCCTTAAATCTCTCCACATCACCATTTGCCTTGTATTTGATCTTATAGACCCACTTGGATCCTATTGCCTGTTTACCAGTTGGTAATTCAATTAGTTCCCAAGTGTTATTGTCCACCAATGCATCTATTTCTTGTTGCATGTCCTGCAACCATCTACTGCCTTGACATGCTTCCTCAAAAGAAGAAGGCTCAACATAAATAGAGAATGCCTTCAAATATGTCTGGTAACCAGTTGTGAGATTAGCATAGGACATGCTTTATGACATTTGATATATACAACTACTTCTAACCTTTTTTGTAGTGACATAGTCATTTAGCCAAATAGGAGGTTTAGAGGATCTTGTTGTTTTCCTTGTCAGTTGAGTGTCCCTAGAAGTTTGTCTTGCAATCTCATTGGTCTGTTGAGTGTCTGCAGAGGTTTGTAAATCTTTTGAAGCTTCTGAATTTCCAGTTGCATCTATCTCAGCATAATCCTGTGAACTTTCAGCTGCTTTTGTGCCTGAGTTTTCTAGATTCTCTATTTGATTATCATGTTCAACTACATGTTCAATGTCTACTTGTAACTCTTCTAGAGAAGAGTCTTCTGATGTAGGTGATGAAGTGGATGGCAAAAGTTCAAGACTCAAGTCAACTAGAATCTCATGAGGGAAGATGTCCTCCAGATCTGATTGTAATCCTTTGAAAGGGAACAACTGCTCTCTGAATGTCACATATCTACTAACAAGAAACTTTTCAACCTCCAAGTCATATAATCTATACCCCTTTTGTGTCCCTCAATATCCAATCAGAACAGCCTTCCTTGCTCTTTTGTCAAACTTATCCCCTTTTGGCAAGTTGCTGGTGAAGCATAAACAACCAAATACCCTAAGGTGTTCAATTTTTGGTGGCTTTTTGTACAACATTCCAAAAGGAGATTTCCTCCTAGAATAGAGGTAGGCCATTTGTTAATCAGATATACTATTGTTTTTACACAATCAACCCAAAATCTATTTGGAATTGAGATTTGGAACGTTAGTTCCCTAGCAACTTCAAGAATACGTCTATGCTTCCTCTCCACCACCCCATTCTGTTGGGGGATGTATGGATAGCTGCTTTGATGCACAACCCCTAAAGAAGCCATAAGTTCCCTGCAACTAGAGTTAAAAAAAACTATGTCCCATTATCAGATCTTAGCACTTTAACACATACACCAAATTGATTCTTTACCATAGAATCAGTTTAGACTGTAACAAATATATCCAAGTATATCTACTAAAGCCATCCACAACCGTTACAAATTTCTATCATCTGTAGGAATATTATGAGGTCCCCAGACATCGACATGTATAAGCTGAAAAACATGTTCAGTTTTACCACAACTAATGGGAAACTTAACTCTACTTTGTTTGGTTAATTGACAGATTTCACAAAGATGTTGAACCTTATTGTCTACCCTGTTCTTTAAGGAAGGAACGTGTTGCATTGTAGTTATTGAAAGGTGCCCCAATCTCATATGCCATAAGGTTGAATCTTCAATCTCCTTTGTGACAAAAGCTGATGAGGATCTTATTTCATTTTGCAATAGATACAGTCCACAATTTTTCTTACCAATCCCCATCACCTTGCCATTGTAAAGACCCTGAAATATGCAGAAGTCAGGAAAAAATATAGCATAACAACATAGTTCCCTAGTCAACTTTGATATTAAGAGCAAATTGAACTTAAAATCTGGAACATGTAACACATTCTTAGGAGTCTGGTTCTCTAGAACAGTTACATTTCCTCTATGTGTCACTGAACACTTGTTTCCAGTTGGTACTTGTACTCCTCCATTTTGTTGTCTCTGATTGGTCTTTATGTCATTTAAAAGCTCCCTATGTGAGGTAATATGGTGAGATGCCCCAGTATCTATTGTCCAATCACAATTGGATGTTTTTGTCAATAAGGAAGTTATACCTGCCATCAATAAGTGACAGTCATTTGATTGAGATTTGTTGAGGAGGTTCATCAATTTCTTGTATTGCTCTTCTGTGAGAAAGTTCCCTTGCGATTGCTTGCTATTGGAACCTTCTGCCTCACTAATAGAAAGGTTGGCATAAGACCTGCCTCCTACTCCTTGAGCTTTCTTCTTACTTTTGAAATCAGAAGGAATCCTATGATCCTGTAATAATTTTCCTCCAAGTGTCCCTTATACCCACAATGTTCACAAATCAACCCTAGCTTCTTAGGTTTGAAACCTTGCCCTCTACGAGCTAGCATGGTTAAGGGTTCTCTATCAGTGTTGTCCATTCCCAGTGTATGTTGACTCTCTTCCTGTATAGCTAGAGCATATGCTTGATTCACAGTTAGTGTAGGACTTCTAAGTAACACATCACTTCGAACATGACTGTATGATTCATTTAGGCCGACCAAAACTTGTAGTAAGTGCGGGTTTCTAAATTGTTCGATGAAAGGTTTATTATCTTCACAATCACATCCTGAAGTAGGTATCATCAAGTCCATCTCGTCCCATAAATCCTTCAATTTTGAGTAGTATTGAGTTACAGAGTCAGTAGCTTGCTTCAAGGCTCCAATTGATGTCCGCAAGTGATAAAGTCTGGTAAGATTTGATTTCTCAAACCGCTCATTGAAGTCGTTCCATACCTTTCTCGCATTTGAAGCGTAGATGATACTAGGTTGAAATTCAGCGGTGACTGTGCGCCCAATCGATAAGAGCACCACGGCGTTGCATCGTTCCCACCAGTTTGCCAAATCTCCTTTGTAGGAGCTCTTCAAGCAGATTCCGTCAATGAACCCTAGCTTGTTTTTGACTAGCAGCGCTTGACGCATCGAGCGGCTCCATAGAGCATAATTTTCTGGGACTGTAAGCTTGATATCAACCAACGCTATACTATGAACGTCTGTAGCCTGTAAGAAAAGTGGATGATTGTGATCAGTTTGAATATTTCCAACTGATTCTCCCATAGCTATTGAAACCCTAGAATTCGAAGTTCAACTATGGTTTCCTAATCAATCTCGAAATCCTCTGCTCTAATCCAGAATCGGTCGCTTTGATACCATGATGGAATCTATGATTTCATCCATTGATAAGAACTGAGATGTGAATTGAGAAGGAGTGAAGAGGAGAAAAGAGGAACTCAAATTGTTTTTCTCAATCTCTGTTCATATGTACAAATACAAAATATCTGTCTACTAATAGAGTACATAACCGACTCTTTTAATGTAAGTGAGAAATGACCAAATTACCCTAACTCACTCACTAGTCTCCAATAGAGGCAGCACTCAATGCGTATTACAAGATATGTGTACTCTTTTTCCTTCAATAGGTTTTTTTCACCGGATTTTTCCTAGTAAGGTTTTAATGAGACACATTATCTATGGACATCCGAGGAGGAGTGTTATAAATCTAAAGTATGTGGATGTCCTTCCAATGTATGTAGATGTTCTTTCCGTTGTCTTTGGGAATTCATACACCAAATGAATGAGTTCATTAATACATGTAATTTGAGAAGACATTTTGTAACCTATAAATAGGATGTATACTCCTATGGAAGACACACAAGAAACACACTTGAATAAGATAACTTCTACGTTCTCCTCCTATATCTTGTCTCCATTATTGTATTTTGCTCTCATTTCTTAATAAAAAAAACCTCTATAACCTGTGGGAACATTGTCTTTATTTGGACAAATACGTAAAGTTGGTACTGTGAAAAATGACAGTTTCTTTCATTTCTTAATTTAGATAGATCTGGAATATTTTTGAATTTTGTCCATCTTCCATTTTCATTTCTTTTCCATCTTTTCCAAACACATGACAATATCATTTATCCTATTTTAGACTCTAGTTTCGTCTTTTTTGTTTTTGTTTTTTTATGACTATTTTTGGTCAATAAAGATAATAAAGACGAAAGGGAAATGAATAGTCAGAAAGTCATTCAGCAAGACGCAGTGATGTCAGAAAAACAAAAAGAATGACAATTTAGTAAAAGATTATAGAACTAAACGACTGTGAGCTTATAAAGTTTCTGCGTTTTCTTTTTTCTTTTAGGAAACCATATGGCCCAAGGAGAAAAATAACAGAAAAAAGAAGAAAAAAGTACAAGCCAAACAATATTTTTGTTGCCATACGTAAGTGTGACGCCCAATGACGAAGGGCGGGTCAGAAAGAACGACTGATAAGCTTCGGCAAGCTTGTGAAAAAGTTGTGCACATGACACCTTATATGAATCCCATATCAGAATAGAAAAGGAAAGTTGAGAGCTTTATAAGGGGTGCGAACCTTAAGCTACATGAACCAAATTGAAGAACAAGTTTCATGTGTCTGTCTTTAATTCTAGTTCCACTATAGTAAAAAAATTTAAGTTGTACCTTTCAGCTTTCTTTAAAAGCATATTGTATTAGGTATTTGAAGTAGTCGCAAAAGTTTGTGACGTGTTGCTACATAGCAAGGCATTCAACATATTATGTGTGAAGGCTGTTTGTTTTCGGTATCTGAATTAATTAAAAGTTGCATGGTTTAATTTATCGTGGAAAAAAACTCTTCAAATCGGCAAAAAAAAAATTTTATATATATATCAACGTCCAATTCATATGATTATTATAGATTATAAAGATTGAATAATCAATTTTTAGACGTTTTCCAAAAATAACAAGCTGTAGTTCAGCATCAGTTAAAAATAACATTATAAGTGCGAATATTTCGGTTTCTTGGCGTGTATTTCTACACCATGAACGGAAAAATTATGCCTTTTGCAGTGTATTTAATTGTCAATTCATTAAAATGTAAAAGGGAAATATTAATTGCGGATTTACTATCAGAAATTACCGAATTTTGGAGGTTCTTCCAACGGAGAATAATCTGTCGGAAGATCAACAAATATTTTCGACGAAAAATGTTCAGTTATATGAATTACTAAGCAGACATCGGAATATCCGTCATTTTCCGCAATATCATTGTTAGAAAATTTAATTCTTGTATTTAATTCCAAACACAAAAACAAAAAAATAGGAAAATGAAATATAATTATGCGGACTACAAAGTTGAAACTTTGGCACACAAGACATTGGCACTGTCGATTATTCAAAGACGACTATATATATAGGCAAAGCCGGTATTTAAAATTACGGGGTTCGAGATTCTAGCCTTTTATGTTGTTGGGTTCTAAAAAAAAATTTGCACCTATTCAATAAATGTCTTAAAACAAATATACAGTTTGCACTAAAGCTATTAGGTTTGGCTGAACCTGTATCGAAGCTCTAGCTCCTGTGCTATATATCTATATATATGTATGTCCACACATCACAAATTACTACTCAACATAAGAAGAAAATCTTCAATTCTACATAGAAAATGGAACCTCAAGTAAACTCAAAAATGAAGAAATTTCTTCTAGTTCTAAACTCTATATTTCTATCTATAGGAAATTGTGGTGGCCCTTTGATCTCGCGCCTTTACTTCATCAAAGGAGGCAAAAGAATTTGGCTATCAAGTTGGCTACAAACTAGTGCTTGGCCAATTATTCTCATCCCTTTAGCCATCTCCTACTTCAATCTTCGCAAATATTCCCAAGGTAGAATATCATTGACAGTCCAGAATAACAATAACAACAAAAATAATACAAAGCTCATTTTAATGACTCCTAGGATTTTTATAGCTGCCGTCGGGTTGGGAATCCTAAGCGGAATCGACAACTATCTCTATGCTTATGGCGTGGCGAAATTACCCGTCTCCACGTCAGCACTTCTCATTGCTTCACAACTTGCTTTCACGGCCGGCTTTGCTTTCCTTCTTGTGAAACAAAAGTTCTCCGCATACTCCATCAATTCCATTTTTCTTCTAACACTTGGCGCGGTTGTATTGGCTCTCCACGTGAAAAGCGACAGGCCGAAAGGGGAGTCGAAAAAGGAGTACATTTTAGGGTTTATGTTGACACTTGGAGCTGCAGCTTTGTATGGACTTATTTTGCCTTTGTTTGAATTGTTATACAAAAAGGCAAAGCAAACAATAAGTTACACACTTGTGTTGGAGATTCAAGCTGTGTATTGCTTTTTTGCTACTGTGGTTTGCACAATTGGGATGATAATAAACAAAGACTTTCAGGTAATATAATTTCTCTGTTATGAATCTGAATGCTCTCCACTTTACCTTCTCTCCATCTTTTACGTACTCTGTCCGTTTCATATTAGATGAGGTAGTTTGACTCGGCACGGAGTTTAAAAAAAAAATACTTTTGAAACTTGTGGTTTTAAAGCTTAAGGGGTAAAAAGTTTGTGGGGCCATGACATTTGTGTGGCTATAAAAACTTCTTATTAAGGGTAAATGGGTAAAATGAAAGAGTTTAAAGTTGAATTATTTTCAAATTTAAAAATATTTTGAAACGGACTAAAAAGGAAAGTACCTCATCTAATATGAAACATATGGAGTACATACTATGCAACTTCAACGTAATATATCATTTGTCATGATAATTAAGGTGTCCCGAAAATTAAATCATTAATTTTATCATTACAGTTTGTTGTGGTTGATTCTTTCTATTCTGTTTAGAAGATTTTTATTGATTTAATCCTTGAAATTATTGGCAACTAAAATGATTATAAGTCTGGTTATAGATCAAACCCTCAACTGTTTCTCTAACACATTCAGAGACACAAACAAATGCGGAAATACACACATAGTAGGTGTTTGCACATAAAAATTGTAATTTTTGGAGTTAAGTTAAAAAATGGTAGTTGGAATTTGAAATTATGTTTGGACATGCATTTCACTTAAAAAAAATATTGCAGTTTGTGAGTAGGGAAAAAACTTTTTTCCGAAAAACTTGAAAGAGTAGTCGACATCACTTTTTAGTTTTTGAAAAACTCACTTTTGAAAAATCTCCACAAACTTTCAACTTTTCATGGACAAATACATTTTAATTTGAAAAAAAAAAATCGGAAAAAAGAAAAATTATTCGGGGACAATCGAGTCAATACTCAATATTAGCGTAAATTCAGGTATATTTGTATCCAATTGTTTAGATTAGTATATGTATGTATTGCTTAGCCAATATAAATTTAAAGTAAGACTTTTAATAGCTTAAGCTTTTAGATAAATTAGTCACACAACTTCAGTAATAATATTATAGTAGTCAAGAGATCCTGATTCAAACATCATCTAATAAAGCAAAAAATATTTTCACATCTTAACTCACGAAAAAGAATCAGGTTCACACATAAAAAAAAACTTGTTGAGATATAATATAATTAAGTAATTGAAAATTTATTCTCTCTAAAAATTTATGTTTTTAAATGAGAGATCACACAATTACAAAATATAGAATATGGTAAGGGAAAAGTGTTTCTACGCACAAACGTGCGCATGCACGGACAAATAGTAGCCTAAATTTAGGTAATTTTTACCTAAATGTTCATATTAATTACATTATTTGTATAAGATGGTTAGAAAAATCTGGTTCTCTCTCCCACATATAGACAAAGAAAAACTAAACGCAAATGCAAAATTAATTAGACACACTGCCTAAATTTAGGTAATTTTGTATCTAAATGTTCATATTACTCTTTGCATAAGTTGGTAAGGGACAAAGATTTGTTGCTTTTTTGAAAATTTTGCTTTTATTTCGTTTAAATTTCGATTAAAATAAATCCATTTTATTCTTTTCTCAATAATTATGATGTCGACAAGGGCCTCACCTTGGTTCTCAGGTCCCCAGACATAAATGTTTATTGTTGCAAATTCGAAATAATTTTCAGTTGAATTGAAAGAGAGAGTCAGGACATCAGATAATAAAATTGAGCATTGGCTAATATATAGGCATGACAAGTACAATTTTGAGACTAAAGTCATATATAAGATAATTTATAGTATACAATTATACACTGACAATAACAAAGAATATCTACACTATCAGTTTAATTTAGTTTGTTGTAGAAGGTTGTCAGTTTTTCTTTTTCAAGTTACTAATTTCACGTATTATGAACCGTATACATATTTTTTAGATGATCAGATAATGTGAAAAAAAATCCGTTAGTTGGATGTGCCAATATATTATTATAATAAGGGTGTTCGTTAGTAAGTAGTTAAACTTGCAGGCAATTTCACGGGAGGCAAAAGCATTTGAACTTGGAGAAGGAAGATATTATATAGTGATAGTATGGTCTGCAATTATTTGGCAATGCTTCTTCTTAGGCGCCATTGGAGTTGTCTATTCTTCTTCATCTCTGGTTTCTGCCATTTTGATTACTGTTCTACTTCCTGTTACTGAAGTTTTAGCCGTCATTTTTTATGGCGAAAATTTCACAGCAGAAAAAGGTGTTTCTCTTGCACTTTCTATTTGGGGCTTCATTTCCTACTTCTATGGTGATATAAAAAGCAGCAAGAAGACAGATAATCAATCTGCAGTAGTAGAGATGATTGATTAAATTAAACTTCTACTCCTTGATTGAAAAGAATCATTATTGCCAAGACCACTACTTATGAATATATTGAAATTTCTTTGTACTTAATTAGTGAACGAGGATTTAAATTATATGTATATATGTATTGTATACTGACTGTGGAAAAAAATTTCACTATCAGTAAATTTTAGAATACTCTTCTATTTTCCTTAAATACTTAATTTTATTATCTCGAAAGTCAGAAGATAAATTGTCACATTTTTTCTTTCTTTTTTTCAAGAAGTTTCTTGGCAGTTTTTTAGTTCAGCTTTATAACGTAGTATATCAACTTTTTACCACAAAGCAAAAAAGAAACAACCAATGCCAAATAAATGTAGAACGTAGACTACTTGAAGGTCGTAAACACCGAATTAAGTTATCTAAATGTGGACGAAAGAATTGATTGATAAAGAAGATGACCAATCTTGAGTTCATTTTTTATAAACACTACTAAAAGATTAGGAATTAACAACGGATAAATTATGTAGCTAAATAGCAAAATTTCTCGTTATTCCTATATAGCGATCAATTAACGGTATATTATCAATAAAATTATGTTAATTATGAGCAATATACAGACTAGCGACGAAGTTCATAGCTAATTCCAGTATTTTTAGCAGTGAATTGGCGCGCCACTAGTGCAAAAACAAGTAAAGTATCACAATCTGGATCAATCTCTTACACGTAATGGCCTTTTTAATTTGCCTTTTTAAATCAACTTAATCAAAGTGATTAGAGAAAGAAACTCATTATGGCGAGCTAATTAGGCCGCAACACGTCATTACCAATTTAGGCTGTCTTGTCGTTGCATATATATGCAGCAAAGTAACTATCGAAGCCTGTTAGGACGGCATTATTGGCAATCAAAACCTGTGGTGAGATAAAAACGAGGTTAGTTTGCTATTATTGCTATTGGTATTATACTCCCTTCTTTTTGTTTTTGAGCCGAGGGTCTCCCGGAAATAACCTCTCTATCCTCATGGGTAGGGGTAAGGTCTGCGTACACTCTACCTCCCCAAACACCACTAGTGGGATTATTACTGGGTTGTTGTTATTGTATTATACTCCCGTCGTTCACTTTTACTTGGCACGTTTTGACTTTTCACGCCACTTAAAAAATAATAAATGAAGTGCATAATTTATCATGATACCCATATGTGATGACCCAAAAGGTCATCACTTGTTTTTAAATCGAATTCTGCGTTTCGAGGCCTTAAAAACCTCTTTTAGCATCACCTCGATTTGCGTGCACAGTCCAGGCGCGTAGCCGGAAAGCCTATATGTGAAATTCTGTGAAAAATAATAAATTTTGACTATAAAATGAATTAATTTGACTTCGGTCAACGTTTTGGGTAAACGGACCCGGACCCGTGATTTAACGGTCCCGAGGGTCCGTAGGAAAATATGGGACTTGAGCGTATGCCCGGAATCGAATTCCGAGGTCCCAAGCCCGAGAAATGAATTTTTAAAAAAAATTATTTTCTGAAATTGTTTATAAGGTTTGGAAATGAATTTTGATTAGAACATGTTGGTATCGGGCCCGTATTTTGGTTCCGGCGCCCGATACAGATCTTATATATGATTTAAGATAATTCGGTGAAGTTTGGTGAGAAACGGAATCCGTTTGACGTGATTCGGACCTTAAATGCAAATTTGATGTTTAAAGAAGTTTTGAGAAATTTCATTGATCTTGAGGTTTAATTCGATGTTCATGATGTTATTTTGGTGATTTGAGTGCACGAATAAGTCCGTAGGATATTTTTGAGGTTGTGTGCATGTTTGGTTTGGAGCCCCGAGGGCTCGGGTGAGTTTTGGATAGGCCACGGGGTGTATTTTGAACTTAGAAAAATTGCAGGATTTTTGCTGGTATGATCAGGCCTGCAGGCTTCGCCTGTCTCGCAAATGCGATATCGCAAATGCGAGGGCTTGGTCGCAAATGCGAACTAGCCCAGGCCTGCCCTCCATCGCAAATGCGATATATTCATCGCAATTGCGGCCTCGCAAATGTGAGCTCCCCTTCGCAAATACGAAGCTTCCCAGCTTGGCCAGTGATCGCAAATGCGACTAATGTGTCGCAAATGCGGAAGTCGCAAATGAGACATTTCTTTCGCAAATGCGAAAGTCCAGCATTCTGAAAGGTTCGCAATTGCGAACCCCTGTTCGCACTTCCAATATCAGAGACCTGCAACTTTTATACTTAGACGATTTTAAAACCCATTTTTCACTAACATAAACACACTTAGACGATTTTTCAAGGATTTCTTCTTCTCCAAATCAATTGTAAGTCATTTTTAACTAACTTCCTTCAATTCTTAGCAACTTTTAACATGATTTCAACTTCAAATCAATAATTTTCATGTGGAAATTGGGTGTTCTGGGTAGAACCTAGGTTTTTTTCAAAAATTGGGGATTTGGACCTCGATTTGAGGTCCGATTTCAAAATATATTATATATTTGAGTTCGTGGGGGAATGGGTGATCGGGTTTTGGTTCGAACCTCGGGTTTAGACCATGTGGGCCCGGGGGCGATTTTTGACTTTTTGGGTAAAACTTTGGAAAACTCGTTTTCATGCATTGGGGTTGATTCATTTAGCGTTGATTAATGTAATTAAGTAACTTGTGACTAGATACGAATGAATTGGTGGTGGAATCGAGGGGTAAAGCTATAATTGAAGCGTGAATTGTGTTCGTGGCATCGAGGTAAGTGTTTGGTCTAACCTTAGCTTGAGGGATTAGGAGTTGTGTCTATTTGCTACGTGTTAATAGTGGAGTACAACGTATAGGCATGGTGACGAGTATCTATACGTCGCTGTCATGCATGCCCGTAAGTCTTGTGTTATAAATTGTTATGACTCCGTTGTGGTTTATTGTGCCTCACATGTTATTATCATCATTATTCCCTTGCCGAGATGTTTGTTTGATATTATTGTTCCCTTGCCGGGATATTGTTGAGATACCATTGTTCCCTTGCCGGGATGTTTGTTTGATATTATTGTTCCCCTGCCGGGATATCGTTGAGATATCATTGTTCCCTTGCCGGGATGTTTGTTTGATATGATTGTTCCCTTGCCGGGATTCCTTGTGATTATTCTTGGCTTGTAAATGGGAGCGGGTGGTACGCCTACCACAAGATATAATGAAATGGGAGCGGGTGGTACGCCTACCACAAGATATAATGAAATGGGAGCGGGTGGTATGCCTACCACAAGATATAATGAAATAGGAGCGGGTGGTACGCCTACCACAAGATATGATGAAATAGGAGCGGGTGGTACGCCTACCACAAGATAAATAAAATGGGAGCGGGTGGCACACCTGCCACAAGATACGGGAAATGGGATCGGGTTGCACGCCTGCAACAAGATGTGAAAAGAAAGTGAAATCTGCTTTTGTTTCCTTATTCTTGTTAGTGGTTGGATTTTGATCCCTTATAATTCTTTTGATATTCTGTTTTTACCTGTTATTCCCCGAAGCATGTTTCCCCCTCCCATCTTTACTTGTTTACTTCTGTATTTCTTTTTCGCTGTATATATTTGAACTGCACAGGTTTATGTGGTAGTCATGTCCTAGCCTCGTCACTACCTCGCCGAGGTTAGGCTAGACACTTACCAGCACATGGGGTCGGTTGTGCTGATACTACACTCTGCACTATGTGCAGATCTCGGAGCAGCTTTTGGACCGTAGTGTGGAGGCTACCTTCAGTCCACGCGGAGATCCAAGGTACACTTGCAGGCGTCCGCAGGCCCTGGCGTCTCCCTCTATCCTTATTTCCTGTTTCATTTTCCTTTTATTCAGAAACAGTGTACTGTTATTTCTTCAGACCTTATATGTAGTAATCTTAGACAGTCTGTGACACCAGGTTTTGGGTGGTTAAGGCTTAAGTATTTGTAATAGATTCGGCTTCATACATTTTATTGTTGTCTTTCGCTTAAATCTGAATTTCCGCTGTTATCACGTTATCGCCTTATAATTGTTAAAAAGAAATAATTGGATAATGAGGTAAGTAGTCAAAGATTTGGCTTGCCTAGCTCACATTAGTAGGTGCCATCACGACTCCCGAGGGTGGGAAATCCGGGTCGTGATAAGTTGGTATCAGAGCTCTAGGTTACATGGGTCTCATAGTTCACAGACAAACTTAGTAGAGTCTGAGGGATCGGTACGGAGACGTCTGTATTTATCCCCCAGAGGCTACAGAGTTAGGAAAATTTCACATCTTTTCTTCCTGTCGTGCAGTTTGGTTTCTCAATGCTGATTGAATTTCTATTATGTTCTCTCGCAGATGCTGAGAACGCGCGCTTCCTCATCCGCTGACCAGTAGCCCGAGCCCCCAGCAGCAGCTCCCACGAGGGGCAAAGGGCGAGGCCGAGGCCGTGCTAGAGGCCGAGGTAGGGGCAGAGCTCAGCCTCGAGCAGCAGCACCAGCAGCGGAGCCTCAGGTTGACTTTGATGATGAGGTTCTGGCCCCAGCAGCTCCGATAGGCCCAGCTCAGGTCCTAGAGGGGTTTATTGCTACCCCAGTACTCCAGGATGCTCTGGTCCGTCTAGTGGGCCTTATGGAGAGTGTCACCCGGGCAGGCTTGCTTCCTGTAGCACCAGGCGTCTCTCAGGCTGGAGGAGGAGCCCAGACTCCTGCTACTCGCACTCCGGAGCAGGTAGCTCCCCAGTTTCAGACTCCAGCAGTTCCGCCAGTTGGAGCAGTTTAGCCGGGTGTGGTAGCCCAGGCCAGTGATGGAGCAGCTATGTCTGCCGATGCTTTGTGGAGATTGGACAGGTTCACCAAGCTCTTCACTACTACTTTCAGCGGTGCATCTTCTGAGGATCCCCAGGATTATCTAGACAGCTGTCATGAGGTTCTCAGGAACATGGGGATAGTGGAGACCAATGGGGTCGATTTTGCTACTTTTCGCTTATCTGGATCCGCCAAGACTTGGTGGAGAGATTATTGCTTGGCTAGACCAGCCGGATCACCAGCTTTGACTTGGGAGCAGTTCACTCAGCTATTTCTGGAGAAGTTTCTCCCCATCACTCAGAGAGAGGCATATCGGAGGCAGTTTGAGCGTCTCCAGCAGGGTTCTATGACTGTTACCTAGTATGAGACCAGATTCATCGACTTGGCTCATCATGCTCTTATCATACTTCCCACCGAGAGAGAGAGGGTGAGGAGGTTCATTGAGGGACTTATCCAGCCTATTCGACTTCAGATGGCTAGGGAGACAGGGAGTGAGATCTCTTTTCAGGAGGCGGCCAATGTGGCCAGGAGAGTGGAGATGGTTCTGTCACAGGGAGCTGGTCATGGGTCAGACAAGAGGCCCCGTCATTCAGGCAGATTCAGTGGTACCTCGTCTGGAGGTAGGGATTCGTATGGTAGAGGCCATCCTCCTAGGCCTTTTCAGTCGGCACTTCAGGTTTCTCACGGTGCTTCAGGTAGCCGTGGTCCTCAGATGCAGCATTCTGATCAGCAGTCCTACAGTGCACCACCAGCTCCTATCAGTGCACTGCCGCTTCAGAGTTTTCAGGGTCATCAACCCCAGCAGCCGAGGGCTTGTTTTACTTGTGGCGACACGAGGCACATTGCTAGGTATTGCCCTCGAGCAACGAGCGGCTCTCAGCATCAGGGTTCCCGTGCCATGGTTCAGGCACCAGGCGTTCCACAGCCCGCCCAGCCAGCTAGAGGTGGGGGTAGAGGTGGAGGTAGAGGTATTAGAGGTGGAGCTCAGGCCGCTAGAGGTGGAGGCCAGCCAACAGCAGGCCGTTCCAGAGATGTAGTTCAGGGTGGTGGGGCCCAGCCCCGATGTTATGCTCTTCCAGCCAGGCCCGAGGCTGAGGCTTCAGATACAGTTATTACAGGTACGGTTCTGGTTTATGATAGAGATGCTTCAGTGTTATTTGATCCAGGGTCTACGTACTCGTATGTGTCATCCTATTTTGCGTCGTTTCTGGTTATGCCTAGTGATTCTTTGAGTGATCCTGTTTATGTGTCTACACCGGTGGGTGATTCTATTGTGGTAGATCGAGTCCATCGCTCTTGCATAGTCGTGATTGGGGGTCTTGAGACTCGTGTACATTTGTTGCTTCTGGACATGGTTGATTTCGATGTCATATTGGGGATGGACTGGTTATCACCTTACCACGTTATCTTGGATTGTCATGCCACACCTTAGCCTTGCCGGGTTTACCCCGTTTGGAGTGGAGAGGGACTCCTGGTCATTCTACCCGTAGTGTTATCTCCTATGTGAAGGCTCGGCGTATGGTCGAGAAGGGGTGTTTGGCCTATTTGGCGTATGTTCGTGATTCTAGTGCTGAGGTTCCTTCTATTGAGTCTGTGCCTGTTGTTCGTGAGTTTCCTGAGGTATTCCCTTCAGACCTGCCGAGTATGCCACCCGACAGAGATATTGACTTCTGCATTGATTTGGCTCCGGGCACTCAGCCCATTTCTATTCCGCCATATCGTATGGCCCCGCTTGA
>NW_017670334.1:0-3890 GCF_001879085.1 Nicotiana attenuata | reverse complement strand
CTAACCTTAGCTTGAGGGATTAGGAGTTTTGTCTATTTGCTACGTGTTAATTGTGGAGTACGACGTATAGGCATGGTGACGAGTATCTATACGTCGCTGTCAAGCATGCCCGTGAGTCTTGTGTTATAAATTGTTATGACTCCGTTGTGGTTTATTGTGCCTCACATGTTATTATCATCATTGTTCCCTTGCCGGGATGTTTGTTTGATATTATTGTTCCCTTGCCGGGATATTGTTGAGATACCATTGTTCCCTTGCCGGGATGTTTGTTTTATATTATTGTTCCCCTACCGGAATATCGTTGAGATATCATTGTTCCCTTGCCGGGATGCTTGTTTGATATTATTGTTCCCTTGCCGGGATTCCTTGTGATTATAATGAAATGGGAGCGGGTGGTACGCCTACCACAAGATATAATGAAATGGGAGCGGGTGGTACGCCTACCACAAGATATGATAAAATAGGAGCGGGTGGTACGCCTACCACAAGATAAATGAAACGGGAGCAGGTGGCACGCCTGCCACAAGATACAGGAAATGGGATCGGGTTCCACGTCTGCAACAAGATGTGAAAAGAAAGTGAAATCTGCTTTTTTTTCCTTATTCTTGTTAGTGGTTGGATTTTGATCCGTTATAATTCTTTTGATATTCTGTTTTTACCTGTTATTTCCCGAAGCATGTTTCCCCCTCCTATCTTTACTTGTTTACTTCTGTATTTCTTTTTCGTTGTATATATTTGAACTGCACAGGTTTATGTGGTAGTCATGTCCTAGCCTCGTCACTACCTCGCCGAGGTTAGGCTAGACACTTACCAGCACATGGGGTCGGTTGTGCTGATACTACACTCTGCACTATGTGCAGATCCCGAAGCAGCTTTTGGACCGTAGTGTGGAGGCTACCTTCAGTCCACGCGGAGATCCAAGGTAGACATGCAGGCGTCCGCAGGCCCTGGCGTCTCCCTCTATCCCTATTTCCTGTTTCATTTTCCTTTTATTCAGAAACAGTGTACTATTATTTCTTCAGACCTTGTATGTAGTAATCTTAGACAGTCTGTGACACTGTGACACCAGGTTTTGGGTGGTTAAGGCTTAAGTATTTGTAATAGATTCGGTTTCATACATTTTATTGTTGTCTTCCGCTTAAATCTGAATTTCCGTTGTTATCACGTTATCGCCTTATAATTGTTAAAAAGAAATAATTGGAGAATGAGGTAAGTAGTTAAGGATTTGGCTTGCCTAGCTCACATTAGTAGGCGCCATCACGACTCCCGAGGGTGGAAAATCCGGATCGTGACACCATATTAATTGATGCATATTTTATTGGATTTGAGAAAATGATTTGAAATGAGTAATAAATACATGGGTATAACAGGGAAAAAAATTTGTCTTCTCTTGATATGCGTAAAGTGACAAGTAATAATAAAAATCTATTTTTAGTATACATGTCATGTAAAAGTGATCGAATGGAGTATAGTAGTATTATTATATAACACTGCTGAATTAAGACGGTAGTGAGACATAATGGGAGGAGCGGACATGATTGGCCAGCAGCTACCAATTTCTAACCTTGGTAGCTCCATATTTAAAGTACGCCAAAGTGGGATCACACGATGTTGGAAAATGTTGAATTTGTTATAAATATATTATATTATGGATGTTCATTTAGTACTCCATTGTAAATAAGCTTCTTGGAGAAGCGTATCCATATGGTACTCCGCCGTAAATATGTTTATCTACTTAGTACTCTATTGGAAATAAGCCTCCTGAAGAAGCTTATCACTTCGGTACTTGGTTATGGATAAACATTACCCACGGTGGAAGACTATCCATACCGGGTACAATAAGCTTATCCTTTGGATACTCCGTTATGGATAAACATTACCATGGTAGAAGATTATCCATACCGTGTACAATAAGCTTATCTTTTCGGTACTCCGTTATGGATAAACATTACCCCAGTTGAAGATTATCTATATCTGGTACAGTAGCAGCTTACACAGCAGCTTGCAGTAGCAGCTTACACAGCAGCTTAATTTCTTCTATAAATAGAGGAGATTTCAGTTTATTATGTACATAAGTTTGAAGTTGAATAATATATCAGTTTCTCTCTATACTTGTCTTTAGTTTATTTACTTTACAGTCATTATTTTATAACACGTTATCAGCACGAGACTCTGACATCTCGAGCAAATACTTTGAAAGTATCTGAGGTACGAACTTTCTTTTTCTAAATAATGTCAAATCTTTCTAAACTTGAATTTGTAGCCCTTGGGCAAAAGCTACATGTCTTGGGTGCTTGATGCTGAAATTTATCTTGATGCGATGGGTCTGGCAAACACCATCAAGGATAAAAAAATCAGGCATCAAACCAAGACCGTGCCAAAGCAATGATATTCCTACGCCATCACCTTGATGAGGGCCTGAAAATGGAATATCTCACTATTAAAGGTCCAGTCATACTGTTAAATAATTTGAAAGATAGATATGACCACCTGAAGATGGTCGTTCTTCCACATGCACGTTATGATTGGACTCATCTATGGCTACAAGATTTTAAATCTATAAGTGAATATAATTCTGCTATGTTCAGAATTATTTCCCAATTGAAATTATGTGGTGATAAGATTACTGATCATGATATGTTGGAGAAAACTTTCACCACTTTTCACGCCTCGAATATGCTCCAGCAGCAGCAATATCGAGAGATGGGATTTAAAACGTATTCTGAACTTATCTCACATCTTCTTATAGCCGAGCAGCATAATGGGATATTAATGAAAAACCATGAAAGTCGACCTACTGGTTCTTGTCCATTCCATGAAGTGAATGAGACGAACTTTCACCAAGCTAGACGTGGAAGAGGTCGTGGCCCCAGTCGTGGTCATGGCCGTGGTCGGGGAAGAAACTCTAATCATGGTAATAATAATGCACCAAAGAACCCTCCTCGCCACTAGCAGTGGAAAAGGAAGGAACAAAAGCATGAAGCGGTGGAAGCACCAAATGTAGAAAATGCATGCTATAGATGTGGAGGAAAAGGGCACTGGTCACGTACCTGCCGTACGCCAAAGCACCTAGTTGAGTTTTATCAAGCCTCCCTGAAGAAGACAGAGAAAAATGCTGAAGCAAATTTTATTTCTGAAGATAATTTAGACTTCATGCATTTGGATGTAGCTAATTGCTTTGCACTCCCAGAAGGAGAAACAAGTCATGTAATCGGTAGTGAATCTGTAGAAATATAAATATTTTAATTTTTGTTGTTTGTAATAGATAGTATGGTTATGTAATTATTATACATAAATAAAAGTTATGCTTTGATAATGATCGTTACTATAATATATTTTATTTATGTCATTTTGAAGAATATGGATAATTCTCAAATTATGTTTGGATCAAAGAAAAATCATGAAGATATTTGTGTTATTGATAGTGGAACAACTCATGTCATATTCAAGGATCAGAAATACTTTTCTTATTTGCATAAGGAAAAAGCAAATGTTTCAACAATTTCTGGTAATATAAGTCTGATTGAAGGCTCTGGAAGAGCCATTATATTTCTCTCTATGGGAACAAAACTTATTATAGACAATGCATTGTTCTCCTCCAAGTCTCGAAGAAACTTGTTGAGTTTTATAGATATCAGCCGAAACGGGTATCATGTTGAGACAATAGATGAAATGAACATGGAATATCTTTGTATTACAAAGAATATTTCTGGCCAGAATGCATTGTAGAAAAGTTACCAACTTTATCTTCTGGCTTATACTATTCAAAAATTAGTACAGTTGAAGCACACTCTATCGTAAACCAGAAGTTTACGGATTCAAATACTTTTGTGCTTTGGCATGGCCGTTTGGGCCATCCTGGATCAATAATGATGAGACGAATTACTGAA
>NW_017670333.1:916169-966234 GCF_001879085.1 Nicotiana attenuata | reverse complement strand
TTTCGTTTGTTGTCGTGTATGTCATGTGTGTGTGTGTGTGTGTGTGTGTTGTGTGTGTGTGTGTGTGTGTGTGTGTGTGTGTGTGTGTGTGTGTGTGTGTGTGTGTGTTTGTTTAAGGATATGTATTGCACATACTGTAACCTGAAGTTTTTTCTCGCAGAAGTCATTGCGTACTTTTTTAAAATGCAACCAAACCTGTAAGCCTGCGCAACAAAAATGAGTGATTTGTACTTTAGCAGTATATAAAATTGTCCAAGAGCTTATTTTTTTTATTCCTATGAAAAAAATCACATTTCAATTATGTCATACAATAAAGAATGTCTAAATTCAGACCAAGGATTATTGAAGGTTGGAGTATTTTTTAATGTGTTTCTTGGAATATGGATGAGGTACTGGAGAAGACAAGCAAGCTGTTCTATTATGCCCAACTTGTTTACATCGACTGCATTTGGTAGACTTGAATGGTACTGATGATTCAGTCGCAGGTATATGCCTCTTTTTTTGTCTTCTTCCTTGTAAAATCTCTACATCGGGAGGTTTTGTGATCTCAGATTGTACATTTTGTGGTATATCCCATGATTTTTTATCTCCCACGATATTCACATGTCCTTCATATGTTTTCAACCATGTTTCCCTTGAATACCAATTTGAGCGTAATCAGATTTCTGCAAATATCTCTTATTAATAGCAGCAATTGCATGTGGACAGGGCAATTCATCAAGTTGGAATTCCAGGCAGTCACAAGTTCTCTTCTTTAAGTCCACAATGAATTCGATTCCTTCACTATTTATTCTAAGCAACATTGAGTCAAGGTTGAACACCTAACAAGGAATAAAAAATTAAGACAAACTATATTAGTGTATTCTTGCTTCAAAAAGAAAAAGTATGAAATTTTTTAAATGTAAGAAGTAAATCACTGCAACACATATAAAAAGCTAAAGTTAATAAATATACTCACAAACATTTTTCAAGCCAAGTCCATCTTCTTAGTCATCTCTTCTTCTGCCCATATTGATACTCTGTGTAAAGTTTCATTTGCCTTTTTTCTCCGTTCGTAAAACCACTCTCCCAACTTTTCTTGGATGAAATCTAACATTCTTAAAATAGGCATTTCTCTCCCTTTTGGTAAAACAGAATTCATTGATTCTATCATGTTTGTTGTTAGCATATCATAACGTTGCCGTGGGAATCACGATCGAGCCCATCTCTCGGGAGGCTCTTCCAATATGTATTGTATGTTTTCTTGTCAATACTTTTGAGTTGGGACATTAACTGATTAAAATCTTTACGTTTGTATGACCTTGCAACACTTTGAAAAAGATTTATTACCGTGGCTTTTGCATGTCTTTGCTTTAAATTTTTCTCAAAGTGATAGAGGCAGATACCATGGTGTGCTTCAGGAAAAACTCTTCTAATCCCATTAGCGATCGATTGGTTTCTATCTGACAAGAAAACCAGTTCACGACGGACTTGAATTGCTTTTCTCATTTCCCCGAAGAACCAAATGTATGCCTCATTGTTTTCTGATTCTGCTACACCAAAACATAGAGGAAAGATTTGATTGTTTGCATCCTTGATACAACAACAAATAGAACACCACGATATTTGGACTTTAAAAACGTTGCATCTACTGCAATAACGGGTCTACAGTAGGACCAACCAGCTACTGATGCCGCAGGAGCAAAGAACATGTAAGCAAATCTGTATAGTGAAACACAAAAAAAAACAAATCATAAGGTGTGAAGTTTTTCAAATAGGAACATTTGAAACTTCAGCCTGATGGTTAGTATTGTTTTGCTTACCTATTCAGCGCATCTCTTTTTATGCTTGTGTACGTTCCTTGGTTTTTGGCCACCATCATGTGTAGGTATGAAGGAAGAATCTGGTAGTTCACTTCAGGTGTTCCCCTTATGCAAGCAACAACTTTTTGAATAGCACGCCATGCCTTGTGATAACCAATGTCAATTCCAAATTTCTTTTTCATTTCATTTTCTACAAAGGCTGGTGTAACCTCTATCTTTTTGTCTCGAACATGTTCTATAATTTGTTCACTTATAAAATTTGATGTAGCATGCTTCTGATCTGATTTTCTTGCATCAATTGAGCATTCATGGATGTTATGATATTTTATCACCCTGAACAGTGTGGAATGTTTTTTTCTGGTAGCACGTACATTCCAACCACATTTGTCCACGATGCATTTCAGCTCGTATCTCCTGGAACATGATCTAACAGCAGTGAATTCAACTTTCTGGTTTATCTCCAAGCTGCAGAAAAATTTAGTCATGTTTTGTTTGTTCTCAAATATTGATCGAACTCTTACTTCCTCAGGCAACGCATCGTGCCTTAGTATTTTACATGGTGGAGATTCTTTCAGCTTTCTCCTCACTCTTTTTCTTGATTTCTGAGAAGCACAAGAACTTTCAGCAATTTCTTCAATTCTATCTGATGTTATCGGTATAAGCTCCATGTTTACTTCATCTTCGTTGTTGCTTATCATTGTAGAAGGTAACAAAAAGCTTTGTTGGATTGTGTGTTGGTTGTCAATTTGCATTATTAGCTGTCCTTCTTCTTCTTGGTCATCGACAAACTGGTATGAATTTATTGGAGGAGGGGGTAATTGTGGCAGCACTATATATTCTGAAGCAGCTGTAATGTTAGAAGGTTGTTGCCCATTGTCTACTTCCATTATTGGCTGTCGTACTTCATGTTGATAGTTAGCCTCAGGTTCTGAATCTATCGCATATGCAAGAGATTGGTTGAATGCTGCAAATTCTGAAGGTTGTATTTTTTCGATGACGAAGTGGCAATTCTTGTAGGCTGAATCAGTTGTAAGCAAATGTATACACGTACTGAGTTCTTCATCTGAAGTTACAAGCATTCCTTTACTTGTATTTAGTTTGATATCAAACCATACTTTTAGTACATATCTAGTTGAATCAATATTTGCAACTTCACTAATTTTCTTCAGGAAAGTATTGAATGATATGTGCTTATTAAGTAGAACAAGTTTTGTATCATGATCCAAGTATTTGAAATTAGGAGTCCAACTCCCATTGAAAGTTATAACAACGCAAATCGGATTCATCCTGTAGAATGTAGTTTTGGTTAAAAGTCATAACAAAAGTGTCAAATGTAGGACAAAAACTTCAGCTCATCACTAAATACACTAAATAAACAAAAGCTTTACAACAAATACTATCGAGTCCAGGACAAAAACTTCAGCTTATCAAGTGCTGAAGTTTTTAGAAATGAACTAAATAACTTCAGCACATTGAGCTGAAGTTATTTTAAAAAGCTTTAGGACAAAAACTATCGAGTCCAGGAGAAAAACTTCAGCTTATCAAGTGCTGAAGTTTTTAGAAATGAACTAAATAACTTCAGCACATTGAGCTAAAGTTATTTGAAAAAGCTTTATGACAAAAACTATCAAGTGCAGGAGAAAAACTTCAGCTTATCAAGTGCTGAAGTTAAGCTGAAGTTTTAGAAATGAACTAAATAACTCCAGCACATTGAGCTGAAGTTTTAGAAAATGAATTCAACAAACTTGAGCACGTTTCAGCATTAATTGCATAGTACACAGGAGTGAACATAATAAAGACAATTAAAGTAGTAATTATATTCCGTTGGGGGTTATGTGTTAGTGTAATAATTACATCCCTATCACATTCATGCACGCTTTTCTTTAGACAACGTTTAAAATTCCTCTTTGCCTTTTCATATACCATGCACAAATTTTTTTCCCCTATAAAAGCACGCTATACTTTGAAAGTTTATTCACTCAAACTAATATATTCTAGCAGACATACAATACAAAAAGAAGAAAAATGGATGCTGTCATCAGGCAAATAGTAGAAGAAATGAAGCAAGACATTATGGAGGCCTTTGAGTTAAAACTGGATGAGCTTGTAGACAAATACGACATGGAGCTCGATGAAATCAACAACAAGCTCGATACGCTTCTGATGTATGCAAGATTTGATAATCTTGCTGATGAAGATGCTCGTCCATCTGGTAGTGACGACGACGACGACGATGATGATAATATGGACAATTAGTTTTTCTTTTTGTTATTTTTGTTATTTTGTTATTTATGTTAATTTATCGTTTTAATGTTTAATGAAATGTTAAGTTTTTGTTACATGTTTTTTGTGTGTTTTTTGTGCATTTTTTCTAATGTTAAGTTTATGTTAATTAGTTTTTTCTTGCTTAAGTATTAAATATTAACTGAAAAACTTCAGCTCTGCCTGCTGAAGTTTTTAAATATTAACTAAAAAATTCCAGCACATATGCTGAAGTTTTTAAATATTAACTAAACAACTTCAGCGCATATGCTGAAGTTTTTTGTGCAATATGTAAATTTAATTTATGTTTTTTTTACCTAGTGTAGGAGGAAAACTTCATCAGCTCATATTGCTGAAGTTTTTACAAATTACGTAAAAATCTTCAGCAACTAATGCTTAAGTTTTTTTGTAATATAAAATTTTAATTTATGTTTAATATTTAACCAGTGTAGGAGGAAAACTTCAGCTCATTTTGCTGAATTTTTTAAATATGAACTAAATAACTTCAGCTTGTTTAGCAAATAAACAATGATAACACTCATATAACTCGTTTTAATGAAGTTTTTAGATATGAACTAAATAACTTCAGCTTGTTTAGCAAATAAACCAACAATTTCAGCATATTTGTCGGATTAGAATGTTAGAAGTGAACGTCAAACAGATTTAGAATGCAAATTCAGCATATCAGTGAAGTTCGTGAAACAAATTCAATCAATCAAAATTAGATGAATTTGAGTACTTACAATGTATTTTATAATTTTGAATTTGAATCTGGTTCAAATTTGGTTTGCAATAGGCGATCTTAGGAGAGACGGAGTGATGGAGGAGATACGGCCGTCTCTGGAATTTGAATCTGGGTATGGTTGATGCATCTTTTATATGTTTTGGAAGGGGTATAATGGTCATATTAATACCGATTTTTTGTTAGTTGGTTACCAAATCAATAGTTTTTAAAAATAGGGTATAAGTTAAAAGGTGTCATAAAAATAGGGTACGGCTGCAAATCCCCCTGTACAAATAAAGTCAGCCCAATAGTAGTAGTCCGTCCAATAATTGATCGGGTCCTTATCACTCTTTGTGGTCCTTTGGATCATGTAACGTGTCACCATCTCCTTCTTCCTCATCTATTTGAATATAAAACATTGGTCTTTAGACTAAAACATTTCAAACTAAACTTCACCTTGCCGCATTTAGCTTCACTAGGATCTAGACAACGGTCCTTCACCGAAAAATCACCATTTTTCAAACACCAATTCCAATATACCTCCCCAAGTTATAGGGGATAAAAGGACACCCAAATTGTCCAACAAATTCTGGTGAATAGGGTTAGTGAGTGATTTAGTGAATAAATCAGCCAACTCTGTAGAAGATCGAGCAAAGGAAAGCAAAATCAAGTTGGCAAGAAACTATTATCACACAAATGACTATCAAGATCCATGTGTTTTATTCTCTCGTGAAACACGGGGTTCTTAGTAATGTGAATCACAACTTGACTATCAAAATGAAGAGGAACTGGGAGTGAAATAGGGATGGAAAGATTTTCAAATAAACGAACCAACCAAGTGAGCTCTACAACTACTGAGTGAATTTCGAGGTATGATTCTTCGATTTTCATGAAATTGAAGAACCAAGTGAAATATAGTAACCACTGACAGATCTACATGAATCTTGGAAGGATCCATAATCTAAATTACAAAAGGCTAGAAGTTCAAACGATGAAGAAGAATAAGACATAAAAAGAGCAAGACCAAGGTCTCTCAATAAGTAACGAAGAATTTGAGGTGCTGCATCAAGATAAGTTTTATGGGGATCCTGCATAATATTGAAATTTGAAAGAGAGATCCAGCCTCGTGTAAGTGAGATAGTTGAGTTTCCCTAGGAGGTATTTGTATAATATCGAATCTAAAATTGGATCACCCGTCTTGCAATGCAATTCTATAGTCAGATGAAGAGGAGAAGGGACATGGCTGAGATGCAAAAAGTCAAAATCCTTCAAAAGATCCAGCGTAAATTTTCTATGAGAGAGAATCAAGCCTTGTGGTTCACGAATAACTTCCATTCCTAGAAAATAAATATGTACCCAAGATCTCTTTTATTCAAAATTCTTAATCTAATTAAAAACTCCCTTAATGCATATAATTCTGCATTGTCATTCCATGTTAATAATATATCGTCCACATAGACAACAATAATAGAAATACAAGATTCAATTTCTTTAAAAAAAAAGAGTAATTATTTAGGAATCGAAAAAGGTTTAATTATGCCCCTAAACTATTGAAAAAGGTTTAAAAATACCCTTCATCCACCTATTGGGCTAAAAATACCCCTCCATCCACCTTTTTGGTGCACTTATGCCCTTTGACCGTTAGGTCAATGCTGAATTAAAAATAATTACTTAAAAAAATATTTTGCAAAATATTTTTGTTTTTTAACTAATGCACCAGTAGTCCACTAATTTAGTAAAGCTTTTTTTTTAGTTTTTACAAAAAAAAATTTTTTCAAGCATTGTTTTTGTAAAAACAGAACTTTTTTTTTGTTTTTAACAAAAATATTTTCTTTTTTTTAAGAACTGAAAAAAAATATTTTCGTTTTTTGAAAAATATTTTTTTCAGTTTTTTTTTAAATTTCAATTTTTAAAAAACAAAAATATTTTGTTAAAAAACGAAAATATTTTTTTCAGTTTTTACAAATTTGTTTTTCCAGTTTTTACAGAAAAGAATGCTTTCAAAAAACTGAAATAAATGAAAAAAAAATATTTTTCAAAAGTGAAAATATTTTGTTGAAAATATTTTTTTCAGTTTTTAAAAAACAAAAATATTTTATTAAAAACAATTTTTTTCTGTTTAGCCCAATAGGTGGATGAAGGATATTTTTTAACCTTTTTCAATAGTTTAGGGGCATTTTAAACCCTTTTCCATTTAGGAATTGTGAATCCTTTGAAATTCAGTGGTGAGTTCAGAATACTACTATCTAGATGCATGACGAAGCCCGTAAAGGGACTTCTTCATCTACAAATATGTGTAGGAGAACAAGGAGTAATCCTAGCTCGGAATTTCATATGAACCTCTTCATTTAGAGCACCATATAAAAATACATTATTCACATCCAATTGGTAAATAACACATTCTTTCTTAATTGATGTTGCCAAAATATAATTGATAGTGGTTATCTTGACAACTAGCGAAAACGTCTCATTAATATAAATATCCTCATGTTGGATATCTCTTTAAATTACCAACCTATCCTTTAGTCTCTCGATACTCCCATCTATGTGTCATTTGACTTTGTATACCCATTTACTGGACAAGGCTTTCCTTCTAGGGTATATTTCAACTACTTTCCAGATTTTGTTTAGTTCAAGTACTTCAATTTCATTTTCCGTGGACTCTTGCCAACCTGAATGATGTGATGCCTGAATATATCTAATAGGTTCACAAATATTAGATAAAGAGTTCAGTATAAATTGATTTAAAATGGATAATCCACTAACAAAGGGGAAAGTAGGAATGACTGGGCTAAGAAAATAAGAAAAACTCAGATTTATGAGTTAAAGAGCATTACAAATATAGTGTTTTTGTTATGATGGAATTTTGTGAGGTCTATTGGACTTTTTGATTAGAGTATCCAGCATAGGTTATTGAAAAAGAGAGAGTGAGAGAGAGATACAGAAACTGAAAGAATACTAATATATTTCAATGTCCGGAACAGTAGGATTTACAAGGTATTTATACAAGCAAATGAGTCTCAATTATCTCCTGATTACTAGCCTACTAATTGCTAGACAAACATCCCTGAAATTGGGCTGCTATTTTGCTCTACAATTTGACTGTTAGTCATAATGGGAGATCCCTAAGATTGGGCTCTTAAATAAGGTATAGTCAACACCCTCCCTCAAACAAATGCCATGTATCACAAAGCATGAGTTTGGACAGAAGTTAATTGTGTCTACTTCTTGACATAGCCTTTGTGAACAAATCTGCTAGTTGATCTTTAGATGGTATATACCTCAGGTTAATGCTCCGATCTTCAACCAGTTCTCTGATATAGTGACAGTCTACATCTATGTGCTTGGTATTTTAATGATGAACGGGGTTGGTTGCTATTCGAATTGCACTGGTATTGTCTCCATACAATATGGTCGATCTTTGGATCTCGGTGTCAAGTTCTGATAATAGCCTTCGTAGCCAAATGATTTCAGAGCATGCAACAGACATACTTCTATATTCTGCCTCTGTGGATGACTTCGATGTTCGGGATTGTTTCATACACTTCCATGAGATCATGCACGAGCCAAGCATCATACACCAGCCTGCAGTGGATCGTCTTGAATCAGGGCATCCAGCCCAATTTGCATCAGCATATCCCGCCATGTCCATCGATGAAGATGATGGAATTAAGAGACTTCGATTCACAGTACCCCTTATGTATCTAATAACCCTGAGCAAAGTCGAGTAGTGGATCTTGTAAGGCTTAGTGACGAATTGACTTAACACTTGTACTGTATAGGAGATATCAGGACGACTCATGGTAAGATATATAAGTGACCCAACCAAACGTCTATACAAAGTTTGATCTCCAAAAAGTTCTCCTTCCTCTTTTCTGTATTTCGTATTCGCTTCCATTGGAGTATGAACCTTCTTTTCATCTGTGAGATTAGCTAACTAAACAAGATCTTCTGCATACTTTTGCTGACTCAATCGTATGCCTTCTTTTCCATAACTCACCTCCAATCCCAAAAAATATGTTAGCTTACCTAGGTCCTTCATCTTGAACAAGGAGTCTAATAGGTTTTTCAGATGAGAGATTCCAACTTCATCATTTCCCGTGATAATCATGTCATCTACGTAAATAAGTAGAATAGTAATACCTGAGCTGGACCGACGTAGGAATAATGAATAATCTGAGATGCTCTGAGTAAAACCAGCACCTAGGATTGTTGTTCGAAATTTTTCAAACCAAGAGCGAGGAGCCTGCTTTAATCCATACAAAGATTTTTTAAGACGACACACCTGATTTGCGCTAGAATATTTATAACCAGGTGGTGGATTCATATAGACCACTTCTTGCAAGTCTCCATGCAGGAAAGCATTCTTGACGTCCAATTGATGTAACTTCCAACTTTTTATTGACGCTAAAGCAAGCAATATACGTACTGTCGTCATCTTAGCTACCGGAGCAAATATTTCATCGTAGTCGATTCCATACTCCTGTTTGTACCCTTGAGTCACCAATCTTGCCTATCGATCTAGGGATCCATCATCTTTCATCTTGATTGAGTACACCCATCTACTTCCAATAATTGTTGCATTTTCTGGTCTATCCACCATATCCCATGTATCATTTTCCTCAAGGGCAACCAATTCTTCATGCATTGCATCCTCCCAACATTTCTGACCACTTGCCTGCATATAAGAACTTGGCACAACTATAGAATTTAATGTTGTTAGCAAGGCATATGATCTGCCATATTCACCTGGTGAGTATCCATATCGATCTGGAGGGGGAACGTGACGAAGTGAGTGTCTAATGGCATTTTGATGAGGAGAAGAAGGTTGGTTATTAAGATTTGACGAAATATTATGTGTCTCGGGTTGTTGAGGTAAAGGATTAGTGTTTACTGAAGTAGTATCATTATCAAAAAAAGGGTCAAAGTCATCAGTAGTACCTGTTGTAGCAGTGGGCAAGTTCGATGATGGACCAATGGCTAGGTTTTTATGGCCAACAGAATCATGAGTGAAAAATTTTTGCAAAAGGGATTTAGTAGAAGATTGTGGGTCTTTACTAGCATAAGTAAAAGAATTTTCAAAGAAGATAACATGTCGAGAAATTCTCAATGAATGACGTGTTGGATCATAGCACAAATATCCTTTTTGAATGTCATTGTATCCCACAAAAATACACCTAACAACTTTAGAGGATAATTTATGACGTTCATGATCTTGAAGAAGAACAAAACATACACAACCAAATACTTTAAGATGCGAGTAGTCGGGTAATTTTTTTTAAAAATAACAAAATAGGGGCAGTTTTGTTTAATGACTGAAGATGATTGTCTATTTATATGATAAATAGATGTTTGAATGGCTTCAGGCCAAAATGTTTTTGGAACATTTGATGTATCAAGAAGAGCTAATGCAGTTTCAACAACATGTCTATTTTTACGTTCCAGCACACCATTTTGTTCAGGTGTGTAATGACAAGCACGTTGATGAATAATGCCTTTTTCATGAAAAAAGTTAGTGAGGTTTGTATTGACATACTCCCCTCCCGAATTTGAAAGAAAAACCTTGATTTTTTTTCAAACTGGGTTTCTATAAGGTTATAAAATTGTTTGACAATGTTTGTTACCTTTTTGTTTCAAAAAGAAAACCCAAGTATAACGAGGTGCTTGGTCAATGAATAAGATAAAATACTTGTATCCCAAACGAGATATAACTGGAGAAGGACCCCAAACATCACTATGAATTAAATCGAAAGGAGTAGAATAAGTACTATTGCTTAATTGAAATGGAAGTTTATGACTCTTTGATCTTGCACAACTCTCACAAGGTAATTTTAAGGGCAAAATCAGTGAGCGTTTATCCAACAAAATACAAGATTTCAACATGAAATTTAAACGAGAAGAGTGTGGATGGCCTAAGCAAAGATGCCACAAGTTCCACATTTTATTTGAAAACTCAATATCTTTTTTTGAAGCCCATAGAAAACACTGATGAAGCTTGGTATTCGTAGATTGAAGAAGGAATGGCCTGCCAACCTTACGCCCCCTGGCCATCGTTTCCGCTGTCAATATGTTCTTAATAACACAACCGTTAGGAGAAAATATAACCAAACAATTCTGTTCTACAAGCTGTCCATCAGATAAAAGATTTGCAGTAAGTTTTGGTACACAAAGAACTTTCGAAAATGGTTTAATGGAGCCAATGCCTGATGCAGATAAAATATGACCATTTTCTGTAAAAATTTCATGTGTAGAACATGTTCTAGATAAATCAGAAAAAAAATTTGATTTCCTGTCATGTGGTTAGATGCAGCCGAATCAATATGCCATACCATTGAATCCGAAATTGTATTCTTACCGGGGTATGTAGCAGTCAGAGCTGTAGAGATTGCATTAGGAAGAGCCGCCGCCAATGATTCTTGTATCATTTTATGGATATCGTTGCGATCAAGCAATGGTGGTGTTTGATGTGTACCAACATCCCTTGCCATCACCTGAAAGGCTTTATGAGTAGTTGAGCGTTTGACTAACGAACCAGGTTTCTTACGACACTCTAGAATAATGTGACCATCCTTCTTACAATAGTTGCAATAATTTCGCTTCTTGCAGTGAGCAATGATGTTTCCTGTTTCCATGCAATGAAAACACTGAGCTAACTTGTTGGAGTTGCCCGCGGAAGAAGAACTTCTGTATGCATCCATGGCAGTGTCCATGGCAATGGAATTCTCCATAGAAGCTTGAGACCCCAACCGGGTTTCTTCTCGAAGAACTTCGGAAACCACCACATCCAAAGCTGGTAGTTTTTCCCTGTTGAGAATGCTGGCACGTAACGGCTCAAACTCAGACCTGAGTTTCATAAAAAATTGGACAGTCCTTGTCCTCTTTATAGTAGTCATGAGATACTTCAGTCCAGCCGCAGGGATTGAAGCCGCAAAAACCTAATCTTGCTCAGCCCATAATGCGAGTAATCCAGAATAGAAGGAACGAACATTTTTCTCACCTTGTTTCAATTCTGCAGGTAGCCTTTCCAACTCAAATTCTCTAGCCAATTTTGTTGGTTACCGAGGGAATGTAGATGACTCCACATTTCTGATGCTTTCTCAAAGGATGTCAGCTCCATAGCTATATCAGCAGAGACAGAATTGATAAGCCATGTGATGATTTTGCCATTGGCAGCTTCCCAATTTTCTTTTTTCTTTGTCTTCTGTGGGTACATCCTGTGATCCATCCAAAATACTAAGGAGGCCTTTTCCTCAAATGAAAGCCTTAAAATGAAATTTCCAGATTGGGATGTTATGCCCATCGAATTTTGTAGACAAGGTATCTCGTGAATCCGCCATGATTCAAAGAAGAAAATAAATCAGAATCAAAGGGAATCAAAAGAACCGGAGATGAATCAAAGAGAATCGGAGATGGATCAAACAGATTTACTGAAGAAACTAAATGGAGTATTCTGGGAAAAAATTTCTAGGCTCTGATACCATATTGAAAAAGAGAGAGAGAGAGATACAGAAACTGAAAGAATACTAATATATTTCAATGTCCCGTAATAGTAGGATTTACAAGGTATTTATACAAGCAAAGGAGTCTCAATTATCTCCTGGTTACTAGCCTACTAATTGCTAGACAAACATCCCTGAAATTGGGCTGCTAATTTGCTTTACAATTTGACTGTTAGTCATAATGGGAGATCCCTGAGATTGGGCTCTTAAATAAGGTATAGTCAACAGGTTCGGATGCTGAAGATGAAAAATAAGGAAGAGGAACTTTTGAAACTGAAGAGGAGCCTAGAGTTTGACTGGAAGAAGAAAACTGAGAAGAGGCAAGTGATGTTGGGCTAGATAAGTGTGGATCGGGTGAAAGATTGCTACTAGGAGAAGAGGAATTACTGATAGATAAATCCGACACATGAATAGTTTCTTTGGTATGACTAGCAAAAGGAAAGATATTATGATCAATAGATTTAATAGGTACAAAAGGAAAAAAATTCCCCATAAACCACATCTTTTGAAACAATGGCTTTAAAGTCTTAATATAAAGAAGGCGAAATAGATAAAGCGCCCCTTTAAGTTGTCCCCAACGATCATTTGAACACCTTAACTTGCCATATGACTAGACAAACACTTCTATTTAACACAGGTGTGTCTCGTGAACACTCGAGTTCAACAATCCTCATGTGTGAGTTACACTCGCTGATGACATGTCAATCTGACAAATTATTGAATGACACGTGTATTTCTTATTTAAATTATAGTCTATATTAAGAAATAGTTATAATTTTTAATTTAAAAAAATAAGAAAAAGACCTTACTTTACCAAATAAGACCTTACTTTACCAACTTGGCTAATAATAGTAGTGGCAATTTGGAGATTTTGGGGAATGAAATTGGTCAGACTTCAAGCAATAAAGAAGTGAATGAAATGAATGAAAGGAAGAGGAAATGTATTAGTAATTTGGATGAACTTGAAGATGTGAGTCTAGATGGATAAACATTGAATTAGGATTCTGATGACCTTATTGAAAAGGTAGAGGATAGTGTTAAAAATGGTGGAAATAGCTCAAATGCAACTAGTACTGTTACTGGTGTGGATCAGAAATGGAAAAAGAAAGGACTTCCGGCTACGAATCTGATGGCTGAACGCCGCCGTAGGAAGAAACTCTCTGATTTTTGTGTTTTTTTTCTTTCATGGAGGGTGAAGATGGAGAAGATAATTTGGGGCAACGCACAAGATGGAGGAGAAAATTGGAGGAGGTGGTAGGTCCACATTGATTTTAGGGGGAAAAAAAGATAAACCTAATTTTCAAGATCTTCACGCGCTTAGATTTAAGTGTAACACATAAAATTTGCTATGTCAGCGGAAGGGGTTTAAGAGAATATACTTCTACCAATCAGAGGTGTCTGTCTGGTCATATGGCAAGTTAAAGTGTTCAAATGATCGTTGGGGACAACTTAGAGGGGCGATTTATGTATTTCGCCTATAAAGAATTTTGTACCCTTTCTTTTCATGTGGGTATCCTGTAAAAATACAAGGACAACTCTTGTCAAATTTTTCTCTATTATTGGAGAGAGTGGAAGCAAAACATAAACATCAAAAATACTTAAGATTAGAATAATTGAGCTTGATCTTGAAAAGAATCTCTTAGGGAGTTTTTAGTGTAGACACTTCAAACGAAAACTATTGATTAAGTAGGTAGCTATTAAACGATAGTACAACTAATATTATGACATAGGCAAATTGTCACGACCCAAACCCCGCACTGGTCGTGATGGCGCCTCTCGTGAAGACGAGGCCAACCAACTAACCCAACTCGTCTTTTCAAAAGTAGTTAAACATAATTAAACAGCTTAAATATGACTTAATAGTATTCATTAGCGGAAATACAACCCAACACAGCCCTAATCGAGGTGTCACAAGTCACGAGCATCTATAAGAATGTAATTACATTTACAAGTCGAGAAATACACTGAAAAGGAATAATGAATAACATAGAAAGAAACGGTGCTGCGAACGCTGGCAGTCACCTCGCTAAACTACTACAGCTCTGCCTCCAAACAGCCAATACCCGCTACCGGGTGAACAAATACCTGCAACTGCACACGAGGTGCAGGGAGTAAAGTGAGTACTCTAACTCAGTGAGTAATAAAGGTAAATAACAACTGAGTAGTAAGAAATCACGTAAAGCAACCAACATGCTGTATAGAAGCAGGGTACAATCCTTTGAGAAAACAGTGAAGCTGTGAAATCTTTAGAAAGATATTGGCTTAGTTTAAATCTCCTTTGAAGAAGATTTTTTCAATAGTTACGAAAAAATTTCAAAACAGTTAGTGCTGATAAGCATAGAAAAATCCGCCCCTCGGGCACAAATACCGCAGTATAACAGGTAAAAGGCAAGTAAATATGCAAGATGAACATAAAAGTTCGCCCCTCGAGCAATATCTCAAAACAGTACCAGCCCCTCGGGCTCACTCTCAGAAACACTCTCAGCCCCTCGGGCTCTCTCTCTCAGATCACTCTAAGAACAATATCATATAGTAACCGCTGCGGCGTGCAGCCCGATCTACATATCGCTGCGGCGTGCAGCCCGATCCATATCTCGCTGCGGCGTGCAGCCCGATCCATATCTCGCTGCGGCGTGCAGCCCGATCCATATCTCTCTGCGGCGTGCAGCCCGATCCATATGGGTACCCGCGCTCACTGTGGGGGTGCAGACTCCGGAGGGGCCCCTTACGGCCCAAACGCAATATCAAGCCACCTCGTGGCATATAACATAAGGCCTGAAAGCCTTCTCAATCCACACTCAAGGCCTAAAAGCCTCCTCACATAAGACTCGAGGCCTGAAAGCCTCCTCACATAACACTCGAGGGCTGAAAGCCTCCTCACCTAACACTCGAGGCCTGAAAGCCTCCTCACCTCCCTCACATATATCCTCACATATGGCCCTCGGCCTCACTCAGTCTAGAAAACATCATAAGCCCATCGAGCATCAATAAAATAGTAGTGCTCAGCCCAAACAACAGTGGAAATATCATTTAAATCTCAAAGTTTAATTAAAGCGGCTGAGTTTGTAAAACAGTATAATCAACAGGACTGAGTTCAAGTAGTATATCAAAACAGTGAGGAAACAGTGATAAAAATCCCCGAAGGGTTCAGATAATTGGCGCGAAGCCCAAATATGGCAATCAACCCAAATCATGGTAATAACAAATAAGTTTCAGTCAAATACGCGGTAAAATCATCAATCGGGACGGACCAAGTCACAATCCCCAACGGTGCTCTACCCCACGTTCGCTATCCGGCGTGTAAGTCACCTCAATATAGCACTATGATGTGCAAATCCGGGGTTTCAAACCCTCAAGACATCATTTACAATCATTACTCACCTCGAACCGGCGAAATCTCTAGCTCGCGATGCCTTTGTCCCACAATTCGGCCTCCACGCGCGTCGAATCTATCCAAAACCAGAACGAATACGTCACAATATGCCAATGGAACAATACCCAATCAAAAACAATCGAAAAATATCAAAATTCACGAATTTTGGAAAACCCGAGCCCCGGGCCCATTGCTCGAAAAATCAGAAAATTAACATCATCGGATTCCTTATCTCGCCACGAGTCTGTACATACCAAAAACTCACAATTCGTACCACAATTTGCCCCTCAAATTCCAATTTAAAAATCTTAAAATCCCAAGCCCTAGTTTCTTTCAATTTAGCTAAATTCTCAAGAATTTTAAGGATAATTCCACAATATAATCGTGTTTTTAACTCATAAAATTTACCTCCAGCCAATCTCCTTCAAATCCCTCTTCAAATGCTCCCAAGTAGCTCCCAAAATGCTCAAAAATGGTGGAAAATGGGTTTGGGTTCGCGGATGAAATGTTATTTTAAACCCTTTTGCCCAGACCTCATTTCCGCTTCTGCAGTACTTTTACCGCTTCTGCGGTCACCGCTTCTGCGGTACTTCTCCCGCTTCTGCGGAATTACACTGCTGTGCTCAGGTCCGCTTCTGCGGTCCAAATCCGCTCCTGCGGACCACCATCCGCTTCTGCAGAAGTCCTCCCAAGACCATGATTCGCACCTGCGACTCCCTCACCGCATCTGCGGAGCCGCTTCTGCGGCCCTTTTTCCGCAGATGCGGAAATTCCAGATATCAGCAACCAGCTACCCCACAAATCCATGATCCATCCCGATGGCCACCCGAAATCACCCCGAGGCCCCCGGGACCTCAACCAAAAGTACCAACACATCCTAAAACCTCATTCAGACTTGATCCAATCACCAAAACACCTCAAACAACACCAAAACCATCAATTCACATCGAATTCAAGCATAAGTTTCCCACAAACTTCCAAAACACGCATTTGATCAAAAATCCAACCAAACGACGTCCGAATGACCTGAAATTTTGCGCACACATTACAAATCACATAACGAAGCTACAGCAAATCTCGGAATTCCATTCCGACCCTCGGATCAAAATCTCACATATCAACCGGAAATCGCCAAAATACTAACCTTGCCAATTCAAGCCTAATTCTACACCGGACCTCCAAAACCAATTCCGATCATGTTCCTAAGTCATTAATCACCCACGAAGCTAACCAAATCATAAAAATTCCGATCCGAGCTCATATACAAATAAGTCAACTCTTGGTCCTTCCAAATTCAAAGCTTTCAACTGAGACTGTTCTTCCAAATTCATTCCAAATTTTCCTGAAAACCAAAACCAACGATCTACATTAGTCATAATACATAACACGGGGCAAGTCATGCCCGAGAACTGGCGATCAAAGTGCAAAAACTCAAATCGACCGGTCGGGTCGTTACACAAATGTGATTGAAATAATTGTATTGGATAAATTTAGAGTTTACAGTTGGACGTTTTTCGAGCAGACACATGGCAGTAATGACAGAGTGGAGATAAGTCAGCAAATAGCTAATATCAGGTGCGGATCGGATATGATACTGGTATTATACGAATTTTGAAGAAATAAAGATCGCAGAAGTAAATTTGAAAGCAAGGTGCCGGTTGGAGAAAGTAGCAATTATGAAAAATTCCAGCATTTATTCCCAATATTATGTAGCTATCAAGATGTGTTTGTATTCATCTTTAAGAGGGCGAGGTCCGAGGATCTTGTCTCCTTAGATCTAACTATAACTAGTAATATTTGTACTCATTATAAGCATACAAAATAAATGAATAACAAAGGCTATCTTTCTTTCTTTCATACAAAAAAAAGCTATTATCAAAGTTTTTTGGTTATCTTCGATACCAGTAGAACTAATCTGAATTTCAGGCATGCTCTCTTCTCAATTATCTGATTATGTTTCCTTAATTATTTATTGCTTTACAAAGTCAGATCACTACAATTCATGTGTCTATAAACCACATATATAAATTTTACTGCACTTTTTGCGGGTAAACAATTTAGCACCGTCTATGCAATTAGATAATTAAGGTGTTATTTTGATCTGCCAATTATTTTGTAACATACTTTACAGTTTTCTTGTTTTAAGCATACTTTAGCTATGCCACAAAATAATGTCAACAATTTGCTCAATATTGGTGTGAATGACAACAACGAGCATGTGGACAATTTACACATTGAGTCACAACAAGGCAATTCAACTGGTGAAACTCGGGTAGAAATGAATACATCGAGGGAAAGAAGTCCCTCTCCTGATGATTTAGATGATGAGTCGATGGCTGATACTGTAAAGGATTTAAGGGCGCAACAACTCTCAAGACAGGACCGGATAATATTTGAGCTTCAACAACCGATATCGACGGCTTCAAATAATTTAAATGGTGGAGTACGAGCCCCTCGTAGTGTACCTATAAATCAAATGATTCAGGGAACCGGTAATGTAGCTCCAAGGGAGGAATTTAGATAGAATAATAATTAGGCGGGCAGTGCATGCAATGGATCCAAAAATGAAAATAATGCAGACGATCCTTTAAAGGTTGAGCTCATAAGATGTTGAGAGAGAAAATGTTTGAATGGATCAAAATGCTAAAGAGTTTCATGCTCGAGTGGATCAGATTCTAGGAGAACCTTCCGTCCTAAAGGGAACAGATTCAAAGAAGTACACACAGTTTCCATTCAAACTAAGTATGGTTCCGTAGCTGGTCCCAAAGAGGTTTAAGCTGCTGGATATTTCAAAATAAGATGGGATATCAGATCAACATGAGCACATTACCACGTATTCTACTGCTATAAAGGAAAATGATTTGCCTCCGTACGAGATCGAATTGGCTTTGCAAAAGAAATTCGGGGAAACCTTGACAAAAGGGGCTTTAATATGGTATTCTATTTTTCCTGAACATTTGATTGATTCTTCTGAAATACTTGCAGATTGTTTTTATCAAAGCTCACGTCGGAGCAAGGAAAGTTCATGCTCGGAAAAACTGACATTTTTAGAATCACACAAGAAGACTCAAAGTTACTTTGAGAGTTCGTGATCAGGTTCCAAATGGGGAGAAAAATGTTACCGGCAGTACCAAATGAATAGGTGGCAGAAGCATTTGCAAAGGGCCTTAATCCTTTAAGCTCTGATGCTTCAAGGAAGTTGAAGGAGAGCTTGTTGGAATATCAAGCAACCACATAGGTTAAAGTCTATAACCGCTATGAGTCTAAAACTAGAATTGAAGACCATTAGTTGGATTCTCCGGTATCTTTCAAGGTTCGTAATCGTGATCGAAACCTAGAAAGGTCAAAGAATGACCTCGATGCAGACCAGAGGCCATATAGGGGTCGTTATCAACCATATGTGTCAAAGGAAAGGTCAAATTCATGGGCAGGGCAAGGATGCAAAATTAGAGGTTATCAGTTGCATGAAAAGCCTGGTCCGGATATGAGGACTGACTGTGGTCAAAGTAGCAGAACATTGCAAGATAAAGAGCCATCGAGGTCTCGGAATTCAAGCTATCACATGTTGTCTGATTATAATTTGAATATTGGCTTGGTCGAGTTGGTTTCTTCTATGAGAAATATAAAGGAAGCAAGATTTTCGAAACCAATCCGGTCAGACCCCAGTCAAAGAGATACAGTTTGTGGTGTGAAATTCATGGTACACATGGTCATAGGACTGGGGATTACAGGCACCTTCGTGAAGAAGCAGCAATGTTGTTGAAAAATAGACATCCTAGAGAATTCTTGAGTGACCGGGCTAAGAATAATTACGGGAAAGGCCGTGATTCAATGGAACTAGTGAAACCAATAGGATATCCTCGTCTCACCATAAACATGATTTTCGGAGGAGTTGAAGTGAATGGTGTGACATATTCTGCTGCAAGGAAGATGGAGATATTGGTCACCCATGGAAAGAGGATCCGGGAATATGATGATGAAATTACTTTCAATGAGGAAGATGTAGATGGTCTTACTTTACCGCACAACGATGTGCTAGTAATATCTTTAAATTTTTTATATTTCAAAATTCAATGTGTGTTGGTTGACCTTGGTAGTTCAGCCAATATCATTCAACTAAGAGTCCTAGAGAAAGTAAAGTTGGTCGGTAGCCTAGTTCCGGGAACAAAGCATTTGGCTGGTTATATTTAACAAGTGTGACGACACGAGGAGAAATTGTGCTTTCTACGTAGGTTGATGGAGTGATGAAATCAATATTATTTGATGTTGTGGATGGAGATATGGGGTATAATGTGATTCTTGGTAGGCCATAGATTTATTATATGAAGGCTATTACATCAACTTATCACTAGTTATTCAAATTTCCAACATCGGATAGAGTCAAATAGATCAGCCAACTGCAAGGAAATAAATGCAGTTACTTTGTCTAATAGTAAGGCGGATGGAGTCAATAAATAGAAAATAGAGGTACTGGTGCCAACTTCCAATTCGACCCCGATGGTAATACTAGGAAAATTATTAGTGAGGAGGAGACACCGGATATTTACAAAGTACACAGATCTTTTCAGGTACCAGAAGATAGAGATGCAAAAAAATTAACTGCAGAAGAACTCGAACAAGTCAAATATTTCATTGAGTTCCCAGAAAGAAAGATTTACTTGGGAACGGGGTTAAGCGACGAACACTGACATAAAGCTATTAGGTTTCTTAGAAGTAATGCTAATTATTTTGCTTGGTCTTATTTAGATATGATAGATATTCCACTCAAAGTGGCAGTTCTCAAGCTAAGCTTAGACCTCAATTTCCCTCTAGTAAAGCAGAAAAAGCGACCAATAGCCGGGGTCTGAAATAGATTTGTTAAGGAGGAGGTAACCGGATTGCTCTATATTTGTTCAATACGTGAAGTAAAATATCTTGATTGGTTAGCTAAAATAGTGGTAGTACCAGAAAAGAATAATAAGTTTAGAATGTATATTGATTTTAATGATTTAAAAAAGGCTTGCCCTAAAGAGTCTTTTCCATTGTCGAACATTAATCAAAGATGATGCCACAACTGGACATGAGTTGATGAGTCTCCCTGATGTGTATTTCGTGTATAATAAATTAGGATGCACCCGGGGGATCAAGAAAAAACATCATTTATTACTAACTTTGGTACTTATGTTATAATGTGATGCCTTTTGGGCTTAAAAATGTTCGAGTCACCTATCAGAGGCTTGTTAACAAGATATCTGGTCATCAATTGGGTAAACTATGGAAGTTTATATTTATAATATGTTGGTTAAGTCTCTTAATGCATGGAATCATATGAGTCACTTGCATGAAATAATTGTCATTTTAAGGAAACACAATATGAAGCTTAACATAGAGAAATGTTGTAACGACCCGAACAATTGTTTTGAGTATTAACATTTCATTTGGTGGTTTGAGGTCTTGAATAGATTCATATGATGCATTATTATTTGCGTGTATGGTCGATTTTTATTTTCGAGTGGTTCAGGATTGATTCGGAAGAAGGACTCTTGATTTGGAAGCTTGAGCTGGAAGAGTTGACCAAGTTTGAATATTGTATATTTGACCTTGGATCGGAGTTTTGATGGTTCTATTAGGTCCGGATGATAATATTAGACTTGGGAGTATGCCTGTATCTGAGTTCCGGTGTTCCTAGATGATTTTGAGGCTAATTGTCGAAAGATGAAAGTTTGAAGGTTTGAAAAGTTGATAGGTTTGACCCATATTTAAATTTGTAGTTATTGAAGTCTTTGTGGAATTCTGAGCCTTGAAATAGGTGCATATAATGATTTATGACTTGAGTGCAATATTTGAGTTCATTCTGGATTGGTTAGGCTTGAATCAGGCGCTTGGTTGAAGATTCAAATTTATGAATTTAAGAAATAATCTTGACCGGTGATTCATATTTTTGATGTTAATTTGCATGATTTGAAGCCTCGAGTAGGTCCATGTTATGTTTTGAGACTTGTTGGTATATTCGGACAGGGTCGCGCAGGGCTCGGGTATGTTTCCGGGTGGTACTGGAGCATTTTGACATTGTTTAGCATTTTAGTTCTGGTGTCTTCGCAGCTACATGGTTGGTACTGCAGGTGCGTGTTCGCAGGTGCGTGTTTGCAGGTGCGGACAATAGACCGTAGGTGCGAGATTTTGGGCTCGGGTAGAAGTTCACAGATGCAAATGCGTATGGCGCATTTGCAGGATCGCAGATGCAAAACATAGGGCGCATCTGCGAGATCGCAGAAGCAGTGGCTTTAGCACAAAAGCAAGAAGGCTTGCTGGAGGGGTATTGCGTAGAAGCGGGATTTTCTCGGATCGGGATTGCACTGGTACTCGCAGAAGCAAGGTTTTCGTCACATAAGTGATGCTGTAGAAGCGATAGTGTGATCGCATGTGCAAAAGTGCTGGCCACAAGCTTATTTTTTGAGGGTTTTGGTTCATTTCAGCATATTTTGAGATAGGAGCTCGGATTTGGGCAATGTTAGAGGCGATTTTCATTAGTTGGATTTGGGTACGATTTTTTAACTCGGTCTTGATTATAATATCTGATTCTATCTTTGGTTTTCTCATTTGATTAATGAATCTAAAAGAAATTGGGGGGGGGGGGGTTGCAAAAAATTTCTTAAAGTGAATATTAAAATATGAACATCGATTAGGAGTCGGATTTGGATAAAACTTGTATGGTTGGACTCATATTTTAGCGGGTTATCAGAATTTATAAATTTTATCGATTTTCGGGGTGCGAGCTCGGGTGACGTTTTGGTTGACTTTGTGTATTTGATTAAAGATTTGACATTAAGCATTTTAGTTTGATTCCTATGTCAATATTTAACATTTTTGAGTTTCTTTTGGCTAGATTCGAGCCCTCTAGAGGTCGATTCGTGTGGGAAGGAATTTTTGGAATATTGATTTGACTTGCTTGAGGTAAGTGTCTTACCTAAATTTTGTTGAGGCACTAGGTTCCTGAGTTACTAGTGATAGCACATACGAGGGGTGGAGCCCATGTGCGTGCATCGGGGTATTATCTATGCTCGGGGTAGTGCTTAGGCTATGAAATACCTTGAATTGATTGTTAAGCCTCATGCTACTATGTTTCTTATGTTTGCACCCCTTTGTGACCTAATTTGATCATGATAGAGGTTATAGATAGGTTAATCCCCTGATTGAACATGATAACTGCTTTTCTTGTGATGAAATAGCCTAATTTAAACTATGGTAGTATACTTCGTACATGCATACACCTTAGCATATCACATATATCAGTACATGAGTATGTAATCTTGTCATGACCCAAAAAATCAACCCGTCGTGATGGCGCCTATCGTGGAACTAGGCCAGCCTCAACTCAACTGTAACGACCCGACCCGTCGTTACGGGAGTTACCGCCCCATTTCCCCCGTTTTATGCTTCTATATGTTTCATTATATGTGTTTGGAGAATTTGAAGTAATTCGGATAGAGTTCGATTGGAAATGAGACAATAAGTCTCTTTATGAGAAGGTTAGTTTGGAAAAGTCAATTGAATGTTGACTTATGAGTTAGAAGGCTCGGAATGGATTTCCGATGATTCGACTAGTTTCGGGGGATGATTTGTGACTTAGGAGCGCAATCGGAATTGAATTTGGAGGTCCGGTGTAGAATTAGGCTTGAATTGGCTAAGGTTGGATTTTGGCGAATTCCGGATGGTAGGTGAGATTTTGATCCGAGGGTCCGAATGGAATTCCGAGAGTTGCAGTAGCTCCGTTAGGTGATTTTGGATATGCGTGCAAAGTTTCAGATCATTCGGAGGTGTTTAGGTCGGGTTTTAGATCAAATGCAAGTTTTGGAAGTTTTAGTTTAACTTAGGCTTGAATCCGTGGTAATTCGATGATTTTGGTGTTTATGATAGTGTTTTTATGTTACGAGCAAGTTTGAATGAAGTAATAGAACATATCTGTGCATTTTGTTGAGGTCCCGAGGGCCTCGGGGTGAATTCGGGTGGTTAAACGAGAGTTTTGAGGTGTAATTGCAGGTCAGATTTTTTCTATCATCTGGTGTTTCCGCTTCTGCGGAAATGGACCGCAGAAGCGGTACCACAGAAGCGAGTTCTTGGTCGCAGAAGCGGTCGTGGCCGGCTAGGGAAATTCCGCATATGCGGAAGGTAGCTCGCACCAGCGGGTCCGCATAAGCGGACAAGGTGCCGCAGAAGCGGTCTTTGGAGGAACCGCAGAAGCGGACTTCGCGTCGCATAAGCGAAGTCCGGGCTTCTAAGTGAAAATCGCTTAAGCGGAAATGTGGCCGCAGAAGCGGTCCCGCATAAGCGAAAGCGGGACCGCAGAAGCGAAAATTGCTGGGCAACAGAAGGGTTTAAAATAATATTTCATCCGCGACCCTTTCATATATTTCCTCCATTGTTGACGTTCTTAAGAGCTTTGAACAAGGAAATTCGAGGGTTTTGACTGAGAATCACTTGGAGTAAGTTCCTTGGCCTAAATACTCGAATTTATGGTAGAAATTACATGTAAACTGTAGAAAATTCATCAAAAACGGGTCAAACTAGGGCTTGGAAAGCTGTGATGTAAAAATAGAGTTTGGAGGGTCAAACGAGCTCCGGTTTTGGTAAACTTTATATGCACGGACTCTTAGCGAGACGAGGAATCTGTTGGTGTGATTTTCGGAATTTTTCGAGAAGTGGGCCCGGGGCTCGGGTTTTACCAACTTCGTGAATTTTAGTACTTTTCGAGTATTTTTGATTAGGTTATGTTTCTTTAACCCATATTTATGTATTCGTTGTGATTTTGACTAGATTCGACGCGCGAGGAGGTCGATACGAAAGGGAAAGGCATTGCGGACAATTCTACGGCTGGTTAGAGGTGAGTAGTTGGTGTATATGATGGCCTGAGGGTTTGAAACCCCGGCTTATCACATTGTGACGCTATTGTAGGGCGTGACTCGCACCCCATGGCAGGTGCGGGATTGGTGATGACTGGGGATCGAGACTTAATCCATCCCGAACAAGAATATTTCTTTATTCGCGACTGATACGCACCCTGTATTGAATATATCTGGGCTTATTGCCGTGTTTGGGGCCTTGTGCCGATCTGTAGCATCCTTAGAGGATGATTGTCATCGTGATAGCATGCTTTGCATAATCATTGATCTCAGTCCTGTGTTTAATCACTGTTATGAAACGCTAAGTCACTTTTTCTGAAGTTAAATATCTAAAGTATATTCTTTAATAAATTGGAAATTGGGAAATTAGAATCTGTTACGTGACTCATATGCAAATTGTGGACTGAGTATGGATCGGGCTGCACGCCGCAGCGAATGGTATGATTATATTGCGCTTGGGCTGAAGGAGCCCCTCCGGAGTCTGTACACACCCCCAGTGAGCGTCGTTGACGTTAAATGGATCGGGCTACGCGCCGTAGCGGTCATGTGCATTGCATTGCATCTTTACATTATACTTGACTGATATATTTTGAGTTGTTCTGCTGTTAGTTCGTAGTTAGGTGTTGGACTGTTAGTTTTAGCTTTACTTTGTGGCATTTCGTGGATTTCTTATCTTCAGACATTTTATATGTTTATTACTCACTGAGTCGGTAGTACTCACCCCTACTCCCTGCACCTTGTGTGCAGATTCAGGTACACCGGAGGCTTAGCTGAGCAGTATTTGTTTCCCAGAGCTTATCAGAGTTGTTGAGGTAGCTGCTTGACGTTCGCAGGACCTGACTACTCTTCCTATTTCAGTTTTAATTATATATACATTCCAGACTTGAGTATTTTCGTTCAGATATTGTTATTCAGATTGTTTTAGAGGCTCTAGACTCGTGACCCCAGGTCTTTGGGAGCGTTTTATCAGACTTCGTATTTGTCTCAGTATTATTCTATTATAAATATTGTGTTATTATTCTAAAACTATTATAATCTCTTTAGATTGTCGGTTTGAGGTTTACGGTTAATTTGGGTAACGATTGTGGTCTGGCTTGCCTAGCAATTGTGTTGGCGCATCACGACCGGTTTGGGGTCGTGACNNAGATGTACCAGGATTTGAGACAGCATTACTGGTGGAGAAGGATGAAAAAGGATATTGTGAATTATGTGGCTCGATGTCTCAACTGTCAGCAGGTCAAATATGAACACCAGAGACCCGGCGGTGTACTCCAGCGGATGGATATTCCGGAGTGGAAATGGGAGAATGTTACTATGGATTTTGTGAGTGGTCTTCCTCGTACCTCGAAGAAGTTTGATTCGATTTGGGTGATCGTGGATAGGCTGACCAAGTCCGCACACTTCATCCCTGTATGCACTACCTATTCTTCGGAGCGGTTAGCAGAGATTTTCATCCGAGAGATTGTGCGGTTGCATGGGGTCCCAGTTTCTATTATATCAGATAGAGGTACCCAGTTTACTTCTCAGTTCTGGAGAACATTTCAACGAGAGTTTTGTTCACAGGTAGAGTTGAGCACAGCATTTCATCCTCAGACGGACGGACAGTCCGAGCGTACTATCCAGATATTGGAGGACATGTTGCGTGCCTGTGTTATTGATTTTAGAGATTCTTGGGCTGAATTCTTTCCACTTGCAGAGTTTGCTTATAACAACAGCTATCAATCCAACATTCAGATGGCGCCGTATGAAGCCTTATATGGGAGACGGTGTAGATCTCCGGTTGGTTGGTTCGAGCCCAGCGAGGCTAGATTATTGGGGACAGAGTTAGTGCAGGATGCCTTAGAGAAGGTAAAAGTGATCCAGGAGAGACTTCGTACAGCTCAGTCGCGTCAGAAGAGCTATGCGGACCGGAAGGTTCGAGATGTATCTTATGCAGTGGGCGAGAAGGTCTTGTTGAAGGTTTCGCCTATGAAAGGCATTATGAGGTTTGGAAAGAAAGGAAAGCTGAGTCCAAGGTTCATTGGACCTTTTGAGATACTTAGGAGGATTGGGGAGGTGGCCTATATGCTTGCTTTGCCACCTAGCTTGTCAGGAGTTCATCCGGTGTTCCATGTTTCTATGCTCCGGAAGTATGTTGGGGACCCGTCTCATGTATTAGACTTCAGCACGATCCAGTTGGATGAGGACTTGACCTATGATGCGGAGCCGGTGGCTATTTTGGGTCGTCAGGTTCGAAAGTTGATATCTAAGGACATAGCTTCGGTGAAGGTACAGTGGAGAGGTCGGCCCATGGAGGAAGCCACTTGGGAGACCGAGCAAGAGATGCGGAGCAGATATCCCCACTTGTTTATGACTCCAGGTATGTTTCTTGACCCGCTCGAGGACGAGCATTTGTTTAAGTTGGGGAGGATGTAACGACCCGACCCATCGTTACGGGAGTTACCGCCCCGTTTTCCCCGTTTTATGCTTCTATATGTTTCATTATACGTGTTTGGAGAATTTGAAGTAATTCGGATAGAGTTTGGTTAGAAATGAGACAATAAGTCTCTTTAGGATAAGGTTAGTTTGGAAAAGTCAACCAAAATTTGACTTATGAGTTAGAAGGCTCGGAATGGATTTCAGATGATTCGGCTAGTTTCGGGAGATGATTTGTGACTTACAAGCGCAATCGGAACTGAATTTGGAGGTCCGGTGTGGAATTAGGCTTGAATTGGCTAAGGTTGAATTTTGGCGGATTCCGGATGGTAGGTGAGATTTTGATCCGAGGGTCGGAATGGAATTCCGAGAGTTGCAATAGCTCCGTTAGGTGATTTTGGATATGCGTGCAAAGTTTCAGATCATTCAGAGGTGTTTAGGTCGGGTTTTAGATCAAATGCAAGTTTCGGAAGTTTTAGTTTAACTTAGGCTTGAATCCGTGGTAATTCGATGATTTTGGTGTTTATGATAGTGTTTTTATGTTACGAGCAAGTTCGAATGAAGCAATAGAACATACCTGTGCATTTGGTTGAGGTCCCGGGGGCCTCGGGGTGAATTAGGGTGGTTAAACGAGAGTTTTGAGGTGTAATTGCAGGTCAGATTTTTCTGTCATCTGGTGTTTCCGCTTCTGCGGAAATGGACTGCAGAAGCGGTACCGCAGAAGCGGGTACGTGGTCGCAGAAGCGGTCGTGGCCGGCTAGGGAAATTCCGCAGATGCGGAAGGTGGCTCGCACCAGCGGGTCCGCGTAAGCGGACAAGGTGCCGCAGAAGCGGTTTTGAAGGAACCGCAGAAGCGGACTTCGCGTCGCATAAGCGAAGTCCGGGCTTCTAAGTGAAAACCGCCTAAGCGGAAATGTGGCCGCAGAAGCGGTCCCGCATAAGCGAAAGCGGGACCGCAGAAGCGAAAATTGCTGGGCGACAGAAGGGTTTTAAAATAATATTTCATCCGCGACCGTTTCATATTTTTCCTCCATTGTTGACGTTCTTAAGAGCTTTGAACAAGGAAATTCGAGGGGTTTGACTGAGAATCACTTGGAGGTAAGTTCCTTGGCCTAAATATTCGATTTTATGGTAGAAATTACATGTAAATTGTAGAAAATTCATCAAAAACGGGTCAGGCTAGGGCTTGGAAAGCTGTGATGTAAAAATGGAATTTGGAGGGTCAAACGAGCTCCGATTTTGGTAAACTTCATATGCACGGACTCGTGGCGAGACGAGGAATCCGTTGGTATTTTTGGAATTTTTCGAGAAGTGGGCCCGGGGCTCGGGTTTTACCAACTTCGTGAATTTTAGTACTTTTCGAGTATTTTTGATTGGGTTATGTTTCTTTAACCCATATTTATGTATTCGTTGTGATTTTGACTAGATTCGACGCGCGAGGAGGTCGATACGAAAGGAAAAGGCATTGCGGACCATTCTACGACCGGTTAGAGGTGAGTAGTTGGTGTATATGATGGCCTGAGGGTTTGAAACCCCGGCTTATCACATTGTGACGCTATGTTAGGGCGTGACTCGCACCCCATGGCAGGTGCGGGATTGGTTATGACTGGGGATTGAGACTTGGTCCATCCCGAACAAGAATGTTTCTATATTGGCGACTGATACGCACCCTGTATTGAATATATCTGGCCTTATTGCCGTGTTCGGGGCCTTGTGTCGATCTGTAGCATCCTTAGAGGATGAATGTCATTGTGATAGCATGTTTTGTATAATCATTGATCTCAGTCTTGTGTTTAATCACTGTTATGAAATGCTAAGTCACTTTTCCTGAAGTTAAATATCTAAAGTATATTCTTCTTAATAAATCGAAAATTGGGAAATTAACTAAATCTTTTACGTGACTCATATGCATATTGTGGACTGAGTATGGATCGGGCTGCACGCCGCAGCGAATGGTATGATTATATTGCGCTTGGGCTGAAGGAGCCCCTCCGGAGTCTGTACACACCCCCAGTGAGCGCCGTCGACGTTAAATGGATCGGGCTACGCGCCGTAGCGGTCATGTGCATTGCATTGCATCTTTACATTATACTTGTACTGATTATATTTTTGAGTTGTTCTGCTGTTAGTTCGTAGTTAGGTGTTGGACTGTTAGTTTTAGCTTTACTTTGTGGCATTTCGTGGATTTCTTATCTTCAGACATTTTATATGCTTATTACTCACTGAGTCGGTAGTACTCACCCCTACTCCCTGCACCTTGTGTGCAGATTCAGGTACACCGGAGGCTTAGCTGAGCAGTCTTTGTTTCCCAGAGCTTATCAGAGTTGTTGAGGTAGCTGCTTGACGTTCGCAGGACCTGACTACTCTTCCTATTTCAGTTTTAATTATATATACATTCCAGACTTGAGTATTTTCGTTCAGATATTGTTATTCAGATTGTTTTAGAGGCTCTAGACTCGTGACCCCAGGTCTTTGGGAGCGTTTTATCAGACTTCGTATTTGTCTCAGTATTATTCTATTATAAATATTGTGTTATTATTCTAAAACTATTATAATCTCTTTAGATTGTCGGTTTGAGGTTTACGGTTAAATTTGGGAACGATTGTGGTCTGGCTTGCCTAGCAATGTGGTTGGGCGCCATCACGACCGGGTTTGGGGTCGTGACATCAACAAACTAACACAACAACAATAAGTTTGATAACATTTAACGGAAGTTTGTAACATTTGAGGAAAACTGTTTGAACATAAGAAATTCCAAGATAAGACACGATCCAGCCCAAGACCAAGGTGTCACTGAGTGCATGGGCGTCTAGGGAAAATACATAGTCTATTACAATGTCTAAAGGAGCAAATAAAATACAACTAGAGAATAAGAAGGAGAGCCAAGGCCTGCGAACGTCGTGCAAATACCACAATAATCTCCTATGCCTGAAGCCTCGATCAACAACTGCCACTGGGTCTAAAAGTGCATGCATCTGCACACAAGGTACAGGCGGTAAGGTCAGTACACCAACTCAGTAAGAAAGGAGTCCAAACTATGGACTGAAAGGTAGTGACGAACTCAACCTCAATAGATATGATAGAAACAATGTACCGAAACGTAGGCATGCTTTTAGTTAAATAGACAGCTCAAAGTATAAAGGTAAATACATACTTGAATAGTTTAAATATATAACTCAACTGCCTCTACATGCCAATGCACCGACTGTATGAAATGCATAGTGTACTCCCACTCTCAAGTGCTCAACCACTCGGTACTGAATATGGCCGTCCGGCCCAGGGAAATTCATCCCGGAACATATACAACACTGACTATAAGTCACTCTGATTTAGTAGTTCTTGCTACTATTACCTTGGCGAGGTTAGTTATGATACTTGTTGAGTACATGGGGTCGGTTGTACCCATACTACACTTCTGCATTTTGCATGCAGATCTTGGAGCTAAGTTGCTGTGGATGACAAAAGCTGGCACTGGAGATAATCTTGTTTTTCAGATATAGCTACCACTTATCCTTGGTAGTTTTGGATTTGTACTCTGCTTATGTATATTTCAACAGATGTTATATTTATTTTCGTACCAGCTTTGTAAATCAAAATCTTAGTGGCTCATGACTTGTACTACCAATCCTTGGGATATTGTATGGAAACTCATCTATTTCATTTATTGATTACGTATGATCTTCATTAGAATTATGTAACTATTGTTTGGCTTACCTAGCGGGTTGGGTTAGGTTCCATCACGACTAGGTGGAATTTGGGTCAAGAGAAATGTGCTTTTCGAGTTGGGTTCGAAAATTTTTTTGACTCTTGGTATAACATTGAGAAATTGAAGTAAATCCGGATAAAATTAAGGCCATAGAAGATACTTCTGATCAACTAAATAGCATAAAGGAGGTGCAAATGTTGATCCGGAGGTTGGTGTCCTGTAGTAGATATATATCTATATCTTCTAAAAAGTGTCACCAGTTATTTTCACTATTGCAAAATAAGAATGAATTTTCATGGACACCGGAGTTCCTCCAAGCATTGCAGGATTTGAAGAAATACCTATCCAGTGCACCTTTGATGTCCAAACCAAAAGATGGAGAGCATTTATTAGTATATCTGGCGGCGTCAGAAGTGGAGGTAAGTACAATTTTGGTTCGACAAGAAGAATGTACGCTATACCTTGTTAATTATGCTAGTAAAATATTGTCAGGTACGGAAACTCGATATTTGCACCTGGAAAAAGTTGGCTCTGGCTCTCGTAATATCCTCTCGAAAGCTTAGACCAAACATTCAATCTCACCCTATAGCCCTTAAGACTACTTTTCCCCTATAGTGTCCTTCATAAGCCTGAGTTATCAGGTTGATCGGCTAAATGGGTGGTAGAAATTAGTGAGTTTGATATTGAATATAAACCACATACTGCAATCAAGTCATAAGTTTTGGCCAACTTTGTGGCTAATTTTGGTCCGTGGATGATGACTCTAGCTACAAAAGAAGCAGTTTTGGTGTCGAGGGACTGAGTCCACAGTTTGGACCCTATTTATGAGTGGTACATCTAATGTGAAAGAGTCCGGTCTAGGATAGTACTAAGTACTCCTTTGATTGCAGCACTTGAATTAGCCCGAGGACTAGGTTCTGAGGTGATTGAAGTAAAGTTTGATTCCCAGCTAGTGGTAAACTAGATATATGGAATTCTTGATGCTAAGGAAGAGCGTATGAAACAATACTTAAGGAAAGTCCAAGTTTTGCTTTCCCGGTTCAGGGAGTGGAGGATCATCCATATCCCAAGAGAGGAAAAAGCGGAGGTTGATCCACTAGCTAACATGGGTTGTTCAACAGAGTTGGGAGGCATTGGTTCTGGTTCAGTTGTGCAGTTGCTGCATTCCATTCTAGATGTGGATGGTTATTGTGAAGTTAATTCAACAAACTTAGTATGGTATTGGAGAAATGAATTTATTGATTATTTAAGTCATGGCAAATTGGCTGAGGATTCTAATGCCTCCCGAACACTCAAGGGAAGGCTGCCCGGTATTGTCTTATTGATGGACAATTGTATTAGAGATCTTTCCAGGGTCCGTTATCTTGATGCTTGGGTCCTGCGGAAGCTGATTATGTAATGAGGGAGGTTCATGAAGACGTTTGCGGTAATTAGTCCAAAGCATATTTGTTGGTGCCAGAGTTAATGAGAGCTGGCTACTATTAGCCCCGAATAGAACAAGATACTAAATCATTTGTTCAGAAGTGTGATAAATGTCAATGTTATGCTCAGTTAGTACAGATCAGCTGGCTGAACTTTTGTATTCGATTGTGTCACCATGACCATTGATAAAATGGGGGATGGACATAGTTGGACATTTTCCATAGGGATCCGGGCATGTAATTTTTTTTAAAATTATGATTGATTATTTTCATAAATGTGTGGAAGCATCTGCTTTCAAGAAGGTGAGAGAACTAGAGGAGATAATTTTTTTTTTGGAACCACATTATTTATCGATTTGGAGTACCAAAAGAAATTGCTTGCCACAGCGGAACACAATTTATAGGCTCCAAAGTTACAAAATTCTTAGAGGGGTTGATATCTGAAAACATTACATCATCTCTATAACATCCAAATGCTAATGGTCCAGCAGAGTCAATAAACAAGATAATAATTCAATATTAGAAGAAGTTAGAGGACGCCAAAGGTAGGTGGCCTAAAGAGTATTATGGGCATACTGAACTACAGAAAAATCAAGCACCAGAGAAATACCCTTTTCCCTCGTGTGCGGAGATGAGGCCCTAATTGCGGTAGAGATAGATGAACCGACTATGAGGTTTTCTTGGACAAGCGAGCAGGAAACGCTAAAGCCATGTTGATTAAACTAGTTTTGCTTGAGGAGCACCAAGATTTAGCATATATAAGGATGATGGCACAGAAGCAAAGAATGGAAAGGTATTATAACTGTAGATTAAATCTCCATTATTTTAAAGTAGGAGATTTAGTTCTATAAAAGGTGATTCATAAGACCTGTGAGATTAATGCCGAAAAGGTGGGACCAAATTGGGAAGGACCTTATCGGATTTCATCTATAACCTACAGAGGATCATATCAATTAAAAAATCAAAATGGAGTTAAATTGCAAAGCAACTGGATTATAAGTCATCTCAAAAGGTACTATTACTGAAAATTGATGATTAGGCTAAAAATACATGCTACACTAATTTTCCTTCATCCATTTTTTGTCTCAAATGGGTTTTTCTCGCAAGGTTTTTAATGAGACAGCAACGAAAAGCATATTAAGAACATAAATTGTTAATGGCAACATAAACCAGTGTTTGTGTCCCATACTTTGCACTCTAACGCTGGGGGGAAGCTGTTCTTACCAATATCAGATCATGATCGAAAACACTAAAAGTGTCCTTCTGAAGCTGGGCGAACATGTTGTGCAGTTGTAATGGATCACTTCAAGCTGAATCTGGGGACTGTACATCCATCCCCACAGAAATAAAAGTACGAGTTACACACATGTATTGGCTGTTTGGTTATATGGAAAATATTATTTTCTTACTTGTCCAAATGTACTTTTGCAAATACAAGGAGTAGATAAAAAGTCCTTTTTTTCCTATTCGTCTCTTATTTGGTGTACAAAAAGCTTGGTGTTTCCTTCATTTGAATGTTATAAAAAATATTGAATTTAAGTGTCGAAATGAACAGGAGACGTCCTCTTCAAGAGCACCATTAATATAAGGGTTCTCTCTTATGAAACCTTTCTAGTTAAAGGTTAGACAACGGAAGGTATATTCCTGGTAATAAAATCAACCAAATGCAAAGTTTCTTGGACTCTATTAATAGAAAAGCAAGGATTAAAGAATATCTTTGGCTAATTTAAAAATACCAAGAAGCTAGGAAAAAAAATTTTAATTTCGAAATTTCAGGCCCAAAAGAGAGCCCAAAATAGATACAAGAGCTGTTACAAAAATGCACAACAACTTTATTTATTTGCTTTGTCAGTAGAGGTTAAAGGTTGAAGCATTCCCCATATCTACATCTTCCAGAGCCAAAGGTTGCTCATCTTCATGCTTAGCATCTTCACCTTCCTCTTCAAATTTTGAGGATTCCGAGAAAGTTTCTGAAGAGATTGAAGCAGTAGGCAGGGCATAAATGTTCTCGAAAGAGTTTGTTTCCAAAGCACAAGCCATGGCAATGCAGTAATTTATATATTTTTTATGCCAATTTTGGCGTCCTCCAGAGTCTTCCTTCGCATACAGTAAAAAACATGAGTCTTCTCAAGCAAGAAAGAATCCTCTTGAGCTCGGAGTTCTTGGATCCTTGACTACAGCCACTCGTTGTCAACCATTAAAATATTGTAGGTCCTCGCTAGGTCAGAATAGGTTTTTGCATATTCATGGTTTAATTTCATGACCTTTCAGAAATTTCCTCCATCTGGTCCTTTTCTCGTTGGACTCAGTAGCTTTTTCGATTTTAGAGCACAAGTTAGCTTCCAAGGTTTGGAACTTATCCATGGAAACAGAGTCACGTTCAAAAGCCAAAGTAACAACATCCTACAACTCTGCCCATTTTCCTTTTATTTCAGCAAGTTCAACATGTACCTGAGTGGCTTCTTGGCTATAAGATCTTTTCTCTTGCTTTGTTTGTTCCAACCGGCCTCGAGCTCTTCCATTTGTGTATGTTTGGCCTCTAAGGCTAGAAGACGCTCAAGAAATTGGTCCCGCTCAGATTGAAGTTCTTCCTTCTCTATTATCATTCTTTGGCGACCCTCAAAGGCAAGAAGGTTAGCCTATAAGGTTAATTTTGAAATTATAAAAAATGAAGATATAAGATAAGAACAAAGAAGAGGAGAGGAAGACAAAAGGTACATGGGCGGAAAGATGCATGCTGTTGTTGAATAAGCATTTAGCAGAAAGTGTATCCATTTTCCTCCAATCTTTCTCGTAGCTAGAGGTTTCAAATAATTGGCTAACCCAACCGGTTTAGAGAGAATATGGTATTCTTTCGGAACTGTAATGGTAATAAAGTGTTTACCATAAGGGTCCTAGATGGAAGCCGGAAAGACATTTTCTATGTTCCCATGGTCAAGCGGCTCGGGGGAACGAGCATGTCACGACCTGTAATCCCACCCTCAGGATCGTAACAGCGCTAACATTTCACTTGCTAGGCAGGTCAACGTTAGCTAAATCACTTAATTGCTACATTTTAAATGGACTATTAAAATACTAAATGACGTAGTCTAAACATATCCAAGAATCTGGAGTTAGGAATACATGAACATCTAGAGTACTACAGATAAAGTCTGAATAAAATACAACTGTTTGAAGCTAAATAAACAGTAAATATAGAATGGAAAGGGGACTTCAGTGCTGCGGACGCCGAGCAGCTGTACCTAAAGTCTCTTAAAGTAGCCGAATCAGAGCAGTCTCACTACGTGCCGCAGGGACCCATACTGGTATCTACACAAGAAGTGTAGAAGTGTAGTATGAGTGCAACCGACCCAATGTACTCAGTAAGTGCTGAGCCTAACCTCGACAAAGTAGTGATGAGGTTATGGTAAGTCACTTACAAATAACCTGTACAAAATAATAATAATAACAACAGAAGAACAGGAATAGAAATAAAGTAATAAAGTCATATAAATGGACCCGAAGATCAACTACCAGAGAGCCCAGAATAACAAAGTCTCAAGTCTCATACCACAATATCGAGGATAACTCAACAATCACAAATAATTATAACATATCAAATTCGTTGTGGCGCGCAACCCAATCCCACCATATCATCATCTGTTCATATCATAATCCGTCCTTATTCCTTCATATCATTTAAATACAATTCAATTTCATTGCATGCAACCCGCCCCTCAAACAATTTCAAATCATCCATAAACAATTCAATAACAATATTTACGAAATATCAATATAAAGAAGGTGAATGTACAAGACAGTAAAGACCACAAAATAATCGGATAATATCTAACATCTCGAAATCTCAAACTTTACCAATTCATCAATACAGAACAGTTAAACAACTCAATAGAAGTGTGACGACATTATAGACTGCATCAAATGATATAAGACAATAAAAGCAGTTAAAACATGTGATAATTAAATATACAATTAAGGAAAGTAGAACATGTAGCAATTAAGTAGATATCATGTTATGAATGAACAAATAATCTTCTCTTTGAATCATTACTCAATTGAAGGCCTAAACATCATCCTCTTATCATTTATCACAATTACACCTTTATTTTACTACCCGGGCAACATTCCATCTCTTCTAAATGCTCCTAGTTTTAAACTCATTTGAGTTCATTCAAATTATACTGAGCTTTCTATAACTTACAGAAACCATCAGCTCTCTTATTTTGATGGGCTTATTTCCGAGGCCTTACCTATTCTTGTCACCTTCTCACTCACCTTTTCTTATCCTTACTCAATCTATCTAAAATCTTGTCGCTCTACCATACTTTATCTTGCGACCTACACTTATCTATTTATACTACTCACAATCTTCCTTTAAATTGCTAGCACCATAGATTTCCTTTCGTTCCTGCTTAGTTGTCTTGAACTGTAAGCAATTAGTCTTCCTGGTTATTCTGCCACTTGATGCATGAATACTTGGCTTATCTTAGTGTCCACACATATTGGAATTCCATGCAACCCATATAATCTCGAATATTACTTTTGATTTTACTTCCCGTTCATTAGTAACAATAGGTGCCATTTTCTTATGGAGTGTATACAATATTGTAAGGAGATTGTTGTTACAAGATCATTTCTTCTTCAAGTTACTATGCTTAGGTTGAGCCTTCTCCATTATTTCCTCAGCTAGTCTTTTGTGGTAGTACTTAGGGGAGATCCTCTGACTCCTGTAAAGCTGCAAGCTTATTACACCATATACTCGAAGAAATTTTTGATGTTCTCACTTGCCTATAATTATCCCTAGTTTCTTACCTCCACGCCCTTGTGCTCGTAGGGTTGCTTCGGAACTGAAATTTTGACTATCTCCCCAGTGGCACATTCTTTTATTTTCGTAGCACTTATATGGTACCTTTAACTACCCCAACTCCTATGCGAATATTTCTCAAGGATCACGATTTCATCATATCGGCGAGACTGAATTCCCTACATTGGGTTTCACTACGTTTATCTTTCATGATCTGTTAAATTGTATATATCCTCTTGTCTAGCCATAACTAGGCTCTTCCTGAACCAGCTACTAACTACTCGTTGCTCTATTCTCATATCTATATTTTGTGTAATATCTCTTGGGTTATGTCCTTTGTCTTAACTTACCCCTTGCACTGGCTCCTTATGTATCAAGTGTTCATTTGCACTTATTTATCAATAACATCTAGTGCTGGAACCCTTACCACTTCTCCCCGGCATTGTGCTTGCATAATGTTCAGGAGTCGTATCATATTTGTAGGATCTGAATAAATACAATCTCATTCCTTTCGCCTTTCTACCACATTTTTTCTTTACTATTCCATAGTTACCTAAACCACATAACTTCGACTTAATACCATATCACAACATCTTCCCTCTTTAGGGGAGTACTAACATTTAATGTTATGAATATTTACCTATAAATGTTTTACTTCTTCATCTTTGGCATCTTTTCACATCTTCATGGACTCTTACTCGCCTTACGATAACTTTTTTGTACATGGATAACTGAATTTCTTATGCACGAAGGTGACACCTAGTGTAACTGGCACACTTAGTCCCTTAAGCTTAACTTTGCTCACACTGCTTGCTTTAGGGAAGCGTCTTCCTGAATGACCTTTAAAGGTTATTCTTTGGTTGTCCATTCTATTATTACCAGAACGTGATCTTTGAAATTGTCGCGATGTCGACTATTATAAGATTTTCTGGTCCTAATTCATGTTCGGTTTTACCTTGTATACTAGACCATACTAATTCCTATTACTCCGGGGGTCTAACTTAGACTTCTAGTAATCATGTTCGCGTCACCAACTCATTTCTCGAAATGAGGGTATGACTTTATGGTTTATACAGTTTTATTGTCTCAAGGCCTGTCACCTCTTTTCTTTTCCTTCACTTGGCTATAGACTTTGTCATCCTGTCATATTTTGATTTATCGTTGTCACCCATTTATCACATCTTACACATAATGCTTCATTTACTCTCTTTTTATTCTCCTGCTAATATTTTTGTCTATTATCTTATTCTAAAAATTTCAACAAAACATTCTTTCACTTTTAACTCCCCTTGCTCCATCCACTGGCTCTTCGGGTCGCCTAATATTCTGCCTTTACTAGGAACGTTAGCCATACTAAGGTAAATATTTATTCCTTCTAGGATTCCGGTGCCTATCTTTTGAGTTTTCTTAATATTCTAGTATTCATATCTAACTGTACTATTCTAGAGTGCACCACCTAGTGTCTCACAAGAAGAATTATTACCATGTTTGTAATATCCTTCGGAAATGTCAGCTAACGCTAACAATCCATCCACCATTTTGGGTTAATCTAACCCTAGTGGGATCCTGATATCCCATCATTCTCTTAAACTATATTTGTTAGGTCCCATAGGGCATAACAGAGATGGGTGTGGCCAATTGTACATATCTCTTTTATTGTTGAAGGTAACTCAGAATACTTATATTTCTTTGTCCGAATTGTAAATACAGATAATCTTTACTAACTGGTTACCTCGTCCTTTCTTCACCTTGTTTCTTTTACTTGTTGAAACTTGTATCTACCTTCTGATTCTCTTATTGCTTTTTACCATATTTCTTTGTCCGAATTGTAAATACAGATAATCTTTACTAACTGGTTACCTCGTCCTTTCTTCACCTTGTTTCTTTTACTTGTTGAAACTTGTATCTACCTTCTGATTCTCTTATTGCTTTTTATCATATGGGTGGGTAGATATTCATGCGTTAGAGCTCCTAATCAGAAATCTTACACATCTTAGACACACATGATCTGCTGAAGACCTCACATTTACTCCTTATAAACATGATGCAAAAACGAGTTCCTCTGACTCAACTCTTCCACAACCACATTCAACCTCTTACCAACTCACTTTATGGATGTAGGTATCGTTGTATTACGAATAAAGTATAATTTAGGAGTATGAATTCTTATAATTGAGCTCTACCATACGATCTAGAGTAAGAAGAAAGAGTGATAGTCCTAAATGCCTTGTAGCCTCTTGCTTATAAGTGCGGTGCACAACACACCCATAAACAAGACCCTACTAGACACGGCATGTAGACTCCATAGGATAGAACTGCTCTGATACCAAGTTTTTCACGACCCAAACCGAAGGGCTGCTACGGGCACCTGGTACCTTACTCAACCGAGTACCAACACAACATATATTTCTTACCATATTATCATGGGTAAAGAAACGGGAAAGCCATCACGAGGTAATCGGAATAAAACATAAGGGAGTACTCGACATATGACAACCTATCATGATATATATGTGACATACGGGCCTATAGGGCCAATATGACCATTTGTACACTCAAAACATAGGACAACAAGTCCATACAAGTATCCATATACATGAAATATGTCTACAAGCCTCTAAGAGTACATAAACCTCATAAAGGTCAGGATAGGGCCCCTCCATACCAACCAATATATGTCCAAATCATACTGACCAAATAGGCAACTCCGAAGCAAGTAGAGTGCACCAACACCTTCTGCTAAGCTGGTAGCCTACTAGAAGGTCTGTCAATCTGTCTATTGTGACCTGCCGGCATGAAATGCAGTGTCCTCGGGAAAAAAGGATGTCATTACGAATAAAGTAACGAGTATGTAAGGCAATAAAGCACAAATAAGAACGGTAATGTAAAGAGAGATAGGGAAGATACAACCTGTAACATTTGAGTGCCTCTGAGGGTGACTAACATAAAATGTATGATACATAAATATATACATCTAGTTTAGAAAAAAACATATGCCTCTATGGGCATCATCATCATCATATCGTACCCGGCCTTGAAGAGGACTCGGTAAAAACGTACCCGGACATCATAAGGCACAATAGAATCATACTCGGCCACGTGGAGCTCGATAAAACCAACCTGATCAGTGGTTGCAAAATAGGTGTCGTACCCGGCCAACAATAGCGCGACTCGGTAGAGTAAAATAGATACATATACACAATGCATGCTGGACTCATGGAATCACGTTCTAAACCTTTTGGAGTGATGTAAGGTTATCGCAACTTTGATTAATATTGTGGACATCCATACCATCAATATGAACCTCAATAGGATTTAAAGATCATACATACTTGCGTAGAATAGCTTTATAAGGAAAAAACAACATGGACAACCTTAGTTGCTAGGAGTAGATCCGTTATGAAATAGCGTATCGTTTACGTTCGTTTAACTTTAGATCATGCCAAAAGAAAGAAGGAAGTTCCTTAACACCTTTGCAATATTCTATCATATCTTCAACCAAACTCAATATAAAGAGTAGGGACATGGAACAATGACTACTCCTAAGACAGCATCTTGGGTAGTGAGAAAGATACTGGATAATAGAAGTGTGATCATGGGGCATCAGCAACTTCAAGGGAATATTCAAAACAGATTACAGGCAATGTGAAAGAATGGAAAGTTCCAGATCAAACAGATGTATTTGAAACTGATACCTGAGTATTGCAGAGTTGAATGGAAGAGTTTAATGCTGCATACAAATGTACATCCGAGACATAGATTCACAATTTGGCTTGCAGCACAACAGAGACTAACAACAATTGACAGACTATTGAAGTTTGGTATTCAAGTGCCTGCAGCTTGTGCATTCTGTGGACATAGTCTAGAATCTTTTAACCACTTATTCTTTGAATGCTCAATCACAAAGAAACTATGGTCTAGACTATGTGGTTGGCTGGGGCATAAGAGGAACATTAGAGATAGGGAAGCTGAACTAGAATGGATATGTAAGAAAGCTAAGAGCAAGAAAGGAATAAATGTTATAACTAGTTGTGTATTTGCCATTACCGTTGCAATGATTTGGAGGGAGAGAAAGAGAATCAGATTTGATAAAGGCAAATATGATGAATATCAAATATGCAGTGAAATAGTGCTGCACATACATGTCAGAGGCAAGAGTAACAGCAAATGGAAAGGATAGTTACAGCAGCTGGATTGGATTCCATGAAGAAACGAAGTGTAGAAATGTAATAGAAGTGATTAGAAATAGTGTCTGTATTTTAGTAATATAGATAGAGAGACACATAGATTTTGCATAGCTAATTGTGATGTAAAAGGGGTAGTAGTAAGTCAAAGCTGCTTCTGGGGCTCAATTGTAAAGTTTTTTGAGTATCAATAGAACATAACTTTAACTAAAAAAAAAAACCAAACTCAATATGATCTTCATACGTCTATAATGATTAAACCGACTTCATTGTCATAATATAAGCGTTGTAATTCTCATATTTTGAAACCAATATTCTACAAGAAAACGGACAACACCTCCCATGTTTTTACTACATCCCATAAGTTACTAAAAGTCACCAAATAGCCCAAACAACAACAACATAATTTACAATAAGCTCTTCAATTAATTCAACAACCATTTTGAGCGGCAAGCTCGAATTGAATCCCTTTAGCGCCCTTCAACCCCATTATCATACATGAGTTAACTTAAAAACATGTCCAACATGATACCAAGTAAAATTGGAGGACTTACAACCTCCTATTAATGACCTAATTCACACTCAAACAACCCAACAATCCAACAACGACAACAAGTACAACTTTCCATTGTTACATTGTCCTTTATCTTCTTATTCACAATACCAATAGAAAGTTTGACATGTAGACAATATATTCATGAAAATAACAGCATAAGGAAGTCATTTTCCAAGGTTTCCAATCATTTAAAGTTCATGGAAACAACCTTCCCAAAACAGTCCATTAAGAACAATAACATCTCAAACTATTTCAAGTCTTCCTTTGTAGTATCTTGCTCAAATAATGCAACCAACATACAAGCAACTCCAAAAATATGTAGTAGAGTATTATACATACCTAAACAAGAAGCAAACACTTGAAGTTCCAGCCAAACACAGCCCACAATTATCCTTAATGACAACACAACCGCAAAGAGGTGTTGTTCTTCACTAGAACTAACTTTTAATATTGATATATGGTGTAATCACTTTGGAATCACTTAAAACCCTTATGGTATCTGCTTATGAGGTTTAGGAGAAGTTTAGAGATGAAGTTGAGTCGAAAATGAGCAACAAATAGGCGTCTAAATCGTTTATAATGTGAAGTAGGTCGACCACCGCCTAAGTGGGTCCCATTGGGAGCTGCTTGCGCGATCTCGTGAAAATGCGAATAATTCTCTACTCCGATGTAGTATAGATAAACGGTTTAATGCGTTAAAAATTAGACTTGTAGATCTTCAATTTGATATATAGATCATCCCTTATCCATGCATATTGGGAGAAAAGCGGAACTACATTCTACCTAATTTTTAACACATTATGAATGTAACTTGTGATGACCTTTGCCAAATTTTGTTCCACAACTCTCTCGACTTCGAAACGTAATACAAAACTATCATACGAATAAAATAACTCATAACATAACCTCCTTATCATGATAATCACCTTATTCTTACCCCAAAAGGACATGTTATAACATTCTAACCATGTCGACTTTCAACGAAACTTATTTTCTTCAATTCGTTTAGCGTCTAAGCTTTCCCACCCTCTTGGTACTTGTTATACATGATCTTAAATATTTTTAACCTCCAAGGTAACATGATTAACTTACTTTATGTACTTTCAAAGACGATCTTATTTCCGAGCTTACATCAATTGACTTACGACGTACTCTCACGTACGAAAACATGGTGTGTAACAACGAGCCTCTCCCAGGCTGTGTAGCAATAACGGCTGAACTACCCTACCTGTTGGAACTGCTGAAGTGTAATATATAGGAGCCATCTGCTTCGGAGTGTGAGTGGCAGGAGGACGTGCTCCTTCCCAACTTGAGAGATAGCTGGTGCCATTGGAAATACTCCAGCCTGAGCTATACTCTCCATGAGCGTCCTGAAGTACGGGAGTGGCAATGAATCCCTCCTGGACCTGAACGATCTGATTAGTGCAGTATAAAGTGGGATATCCTCTTCACAATCATTCTGAGGCTCCAAACCACCTGAATGGGTCACCCTTCTGGGACAATCTAGTCAATGGGGCTGAGATAGATGAAAACCCCTCCACGAACCGGCGATAATAACCCGCCAAATCCAGGAAGCTCCGAATCTCTGTAGCTGAAGTAGGTCTAGGCCACTTCTGAGCTGCCTCAATCTTCTTAGGGTCCACTTTAATTCCCTCGCAAGATACAATATGGCCCAAAAAGGCAACCGAGTCCAACCAAAACTCACACTTTGAAAACTTAGCATATAACTGATTATCTTTCAGAGTCTGAAGTACGATCCGTAGAAGCTGCTCACGCCCCTCTCGACTACGAGAGTAGACCAAAATATCATAAATGAAATCGATCACAAAAGAATCCAAATAGCGCTTGAATACCAGTTCATCAAATCCATAAATGTTTTTGGGGAATTTTTCTAGCCAAATGACATCAGTAAGAACTCATAATGACCATACCGAGTCCGTAAAGCTGTCTTGGGGACATTCGATGCCCTAATCTTCAACTGAGGGTAGCCAGATCTTAGATCAATCTTTAAAAATTCTTTTGTCACCCTGAAGCTAATCAAGTAAGTCATACATCCTCGGCAATGGATACTTGTTCTTGATATTGACCTCGTTTAATTGCTGATAATCTGTACATATCTTCATCGAACCATCCTTCTTCTTCACGAACAACACTGGTGCACCCTAGGGTGAGACACTTGGTCTAATGAATCCCTTATCAAGAAAATCCTGCAACTGCTCCTTCAGTCCTTCCACTCTGATCGGGTTATATAGTGTGGTATAATAGAAATGGGCTGAGCGCCCGAAACCAAGTCAATACAAAAGTCGATATCTCTGTTAGGTGGCATCCCTGGCAAATCTACAAGAAACACCTCTGTAAACTCACGCACAACTGGTATTTAATCCATGGAAGGAACCTCCGCAGTTGGATCGCGGATATAGGCAAATATTCTAGACAACCCTTCTCGATCATTCGTCGAGCTTTTACATAAGAAATAACCTTTCTAGTAGAATGGTCAAGAGCCCCCCCTCCACTCTAATCGGGGCAACCCCTGCATGGCTAAGGTCACCATCATAGCGTGACAGTCCAAATGGCGTGATAAGGAGACAACTAACCCATACCCAAGTTAGCATAAAAGTCCACCATATCAAGAAGTAGAAGGTTTAACCTAGACTTAATGCTCTCGATAGAAACCACACACGAGCAATAAACACGATCTACTACAATAGAATCTCCCAAAAGGCGTGGAAACATAAGCATGAGTACTCAAAGAATCATGATGCATAATTAGAAAGGAAACAAAGTAGGATGACATATATGAATAAGTAGAGCTTGGATCAAATAATACTGAGGCATCCCTATGGCAAACCGGAACAATACTAGTGATGACGACGTCAGATGACTCTGCCTATGATTTAGCTGGGAATGCATAATAACAGGGTTGGGGCCCACCGCTCTGACCCCCGCCTCTTGGACGGCCTCTAGCTAGCTGGCCTCCATCTCTAATGGCCTGGCCTTCACCTCTAGCTATATGACCCCAGTCTTTAGTTGGATGTGCGGGTGGTGGAATAATCGGTGCCAGCATAATGGCACAATAACCCTACTGAGGTATGTCGCCCATCAATCTATGACAATATCTCCTGATGTGACGCGTACCTCCACACTCAAAGCACTCTCTCAGTTATCGTGACTGTTGAACCTGAGACTCACACTGACGGACCGAACAACCATTGTAGTAACTCTATAGTAGTGGTGCACTGATCAGAGCTGAAGTGTACTGAATGTTAGCTGCTCAGGACGAGACCCATCCGAACCATGACTTTCTGAAGTGTCGTGGGCTACCTGAAGAGCTGACTAAATCAGCCAAAGAGGATGGCCTCTATAGAAAAAACCTTTCCTACAGATGAGGCATCACTGAAACCACAAAAATGATGACGCCTCTTCTTCGACACCGTCTCACTACCCCGGCAATGAATCATCTCGATTTGTCTAGCAATCTCTATGGCCTTCTTGAAAGAAATATCATCCCCCATCTTCTTGGCCATCTGTAGCCTCATAATGAATGCAAGACTATCAATAAATATCCTATCCATCTCCTTATCTGTGGGAATCAAAATAGTTGCATGACGAGCTAGATCCACAAATTCGGTCTCATACTGGGTAACAGTCATGCCACCCTACTAGAGGCGCTCGAACTGCCTGCGGTACTCCTCCCTCAGAGTGAAAGGAATGAACTTCTCTGGAAATATTTGCGAAAACTAATCCCAAGTAAGTGGAGGTGAACCCATTGGTCTACTCTTCACATAATCCTTCCACCAACTCTTGGAAAAACCGGTTATCTAAAACACTACAAAGTTGACTCCATTGGACTCCAAAATACCTATGTTGCACAACACCTCGTGGCAACGGTCTGAATAGTCTTGTGGGTCCTCAGAAGATGTACCACCAACATGAATAGGAAAGAGATTGGTGAACTTATCCAACATCACCAATCCCTTAGAAGACATCGTGGGCCTCTCCTCGGGTTGTGTAGCAATAACGGGCTGAACTGCCCCAACTGCTGGAACCGCTGGAGTCTGATATATGGGAGTCATCAACTCCGGAGTATGGGCGGCAGGAGTCTGTGCTCCTCTTACAGCCTGAAAGATAGTTGGTTCCATAGGAAATACTCCAGCCTGAGCCATACTCTCCGTGAGTCCAACTAACCGGACTAGAGAGTCCTGAAATATGGGAGTAGCAATGAATCCCTCTAAGACCTAAACGAGTCCGACTGGTGCGGTCTGAATTGGGATATCCTCCTCACGATCAATCTGAGGCTCCGCCATGGGTGCTGCTGCACGTGATCTAGGTTAAGCTCTATCTCTACCTCGGCCCCGCCCCTACCCCTGGTAGTGGCTACAATAGGGGGCTCTGGTTCCAGTCCGGGTATAGATGTTGAGCGTGTTCTCACCATCTGCCAGAGAACAATAATAGAATGATTCAAACTTCAGTAATTGAATAAAGTCGCACGATAGAGAAAGAAAGAAGTGAAATTTTTCTAATGCCCTATAGCATCTAGAAGATAAGTACAGACGTCTCTACAACGATCCTCCTGGCTATACTCAGCTTTCTCATGACTCATGAGACCTAGGCAACCTAGTGCTCTGATACCAACTTGTCATGACCCGGAATCCCACACTCGGGATCGTGATGGTGCCTAACATTCTACTTGATAGGCAAGCCAGCGTTATCTAAATTACTTGACTGATTTTATCAATTTAATATCAACAAACTGTAATGAATTGAAATGGACTAATAAAATACAAATGACGAAGACATATCCCAGAATCTGGAGTCACGAATACATGATCATCTAGAGTACTATAGATAAAATCTGAACAAAATACAACTGTTTGAAACATAACAAATAGAAAATACATAAAGGAAAAGCGACTTCAGGGCTGCGGAAGCCGAAAAGCTATACCTCAAGTCTCCTGAAGTAGCTGAATCCGAGTAGTCTTATTACGTGCCGATGGGACCCACACTGGTATCTTCACAAGAAGTGCAATAGTGTAGTATGAGTACGACCAATCCTATGTACTCTGTAAGTGCCGAGCCTAACCTCGACGAAATAGTGACGTGGCTATGGTAAGTCACTTACAAATTACCTGTATGAAATAATAATAATAATAATAATAATAATAATAATAATAATAATAATAATAACAATAATAATAATAATAATAATAATAATAATAATAATAATAATAATAATAATAATAATAATAATAATAATAATAATAGAAGAAGAACATGAACAAAAATAACGCAATGAAGTCATATAAATGGACCCGAAGGTCAACCCAGAATAATAAAGTCTCAAGTCTCATTCCACAATACCCAGGATAACTCAACAATCACAAACAATGATAACATATCAAATTCGTTATGACACGCAACCCGATCCCACCATATCATCATCTGTTCTTATAATAATCCGTCCTTATTCCTTCATATCATTTAAATACAATTGAATTCCGTTGCAGCATCCAATCCGCTCCCCAAATAATTTCAAATCATCAGCATAGACAATTCAACAATAATATTTACAAAATATCAATATAAAGAAGGTGAATGTTCAAGACAGTAAAGAACCACAGAATAATCGGAGAATATCTAACGTCTCGAAATCTCAAACTTTACCAATTCATTAGTACAGAACAATTAAACAGCCCACAGAAGTGAAACGACATTATAAAGTGCAGCAAATAATATAAGAACAATAAAAGCGGATAAAACGGGATATTAGAATATAAAATTTAGGCAAGAATAAACAGGTAGCAATTAAGTAGAAATCATATGAGGAATGAACAAATTAAGGCAAGTAGCAATTAAATAACAGGTAACAATTAAAACATAAAAGCCGAGTAAAGATCTGACAATTAAAGCATATAAAGAGAAATGTCATGAAATAAGTGAAAACATGGAAATGAATACCCAAATACCGCATGCTAAATTCCATGATGGCGTATATACACTTGTCACCTCACATGTACTCCGTTTCCCCACATAATTCACGTCACAAATAATTTAACAAGTCCTAATTCCCTCAAGTTAAGGTTAGACACAACACTTACTTCACTCCGCAAACAAAGCAATCAATCAACCATGGGCTTGCCTATTGAATAAGCCTCCAAACCAACCAAACCAAACGATCAAACAATTTAAAATAAGCTTTAGAAACTACCATTAATGAAAGAGGTTTCATTTTGATCATTTTTTAAAAGGTCAAGAAAAGTAAACCCCGGGCTCACTTGGTCAAAATCCGAGATTCGGATCCAAACCCTATTACCCATTCACCCCCGAGCCCGATTATGTGATTTATTTTGAAATCCAACCTCAATTTGAGGTGTAAAACCTCAATTTTACAGAATCCTCAATTGGTACCCAAATCCCTAATTTCTACCATAAAAATCCTAAATTTGATGTTGAATTCGCATAAAAAGTAATAGGGAATTGAAATAAAGTGGATTAGAGCTGCTTACCAGTGATTTTGGGAAGAGGAAGTTCTTGAAAAACCGCCTCTAGAGTGTTTAGAATGGAGATATGGTGTAAAATGAACTAAGTTCCATTTTTTCCTCTTTTACCCAACTGCAGATGTCACAATTGCGATGTCTTGTTTGCAATTGTGAAACAATGCTCGCAAATGCAAACCTTGTATCAGAAGCCCCAAATGTCGCAATTGCGATAACAAGATCGCAAATGCGAACACCTAGTTATTCGCAAATGCGGCCAAAATGCTTGCAAAAGCGGCCCTAGTAAGTTCGCAAATGCAAACCATTTCCTCGCAAATGCGAGGTCACCAATCCCAATCCTTGCTCGCAAATGCGAACTTTTGTTCCCAAAAGCGAGGATCGCAAATGCGAGCCAAACCTCGCAATTGCGAGATATGCATCAGACATCAGAAGCTAACTCTGCACCAGCAGTCCTTACACTATCCAAACTCATCTGAAATGCGTCCAAAACTCACTCGAGCCTTCGAGCTCCAAATTAATCATGCACACAAGTTTAATAACGTCATACAAACTCGCTTGTACGATCAAATCATCAAAATAACATCTAAAAGTACAAATCAAATATCAAAATGAATGAAAATTCAAAGGGAAACTCAAAAACATATAGAATCAGAACTAAGCATCCGAGTCATATGAAACCAGCTCCTAGTTGCACCAAATTTTGCAGACAAGTTTTACATAGCAAAACGGACCTATATCAAGTCCTAAAATCAAAATTTGAACCCGATAGACATGAATTCAACCTAAAGTCAACCCTAGGAAATTTCCATAGTTTCAAATTACTAGCTTTCGACAAAATGAGTCAAATCAACTAGGGACCTCCGATTTTAATTCAGACATATTTCCAAGTCCAAAATCACAATACAGACCTACCGAAATAGCCAAAAACCGATTTGGGATTGTTTACATAAAATATTGACCATAGTCAACTCAAGTTGTTTTTAAATCCAAAAATCATATTTTCTTTAAATATTTACGTAAAAAATTTTTGAAAAAAGACACGGACTGTGCATGCAAATTGAAAAACATCAAATGAAGCTAATATAGGTCTCGTAACACAAAAATAAGGGCTAGTAATCAAAACCACATAATGGTCATCACAGAACATCTTGCTCTCGGTGAGTGGTTACTAGTGGTGGAGCAGAAGCAAGTAGTGAAGCAAAATTTGGGGCAGCACTTAGAGAAGTACCTTTCTGGCTAGTAGAATCTACCGGAGCCCGGGAAGGAGAGTCGGTGATTTCAGCTAATTCTGACTCTCGTAAGAGTCTATCTACCTCCTCTGGATGAACTATTAGAGCTCTTCTTCTTCTTATTCTTTGAAGAGAAATTGTTTCAGCATCATGCTCAGTTTCCATTTCATCAAGGACCACAGTGTCAGGTCCTTCCGAAATTTCCTCCGTAACTGAGAGCAGCACTTTCTCCTCAGTCTTAGAGGAATGCTTTCTTTTAGGCTTCTTCCCATTGGGCGGGGACTGAAAGATGGTGCAACTTCACCAGAAGCAAAAGCTGCAAGACGAGCCCTTTTTTGGTCAAGTTCTTCTTGAAAGTGTTGTTGGATCACCTTTGGGTCCACTGAAACCCCGACAACCAGATAAATAGATGACCCCTTTAGAAGGCCCGAGGTTGCAACATGAAACGGGAAAAGTCAATAATCTATTACCGAATGAGGGCACGCGTTAACAAAAAGGGAAAGGTGAAGGTATTATCACCATGTTTCTTGCACTTCCACTTCTTCTTTATTAAAATTTTCTTCCACATACGAAGTTCCGGCGTGGAAGTATCCAAAATCTTCTGAACCCAATGTGTTAGAATTTCGACTACTGAGGGGACCCAGCAAGTAGCTAAAAAAGAAAGTAGAAGAATTCAATAGAAGATGAAAGATCCTTCCAAAGTAAATATATATATAT